>NW_024061463.1:0-126002 GCF_016432855.1 Salvelinus namaycush
CTGCCGCGTTAGTTCTCCTTCTAACCTGCCGCGTTAGTCTCTTTCTAACCTGCCGCGTTAGTTCTCCTCCTAACCTGCCGCGTTAGTTCTCTCCTAACCTGCCGCGTTAGTTCTCTTTCCTAACCTGCCGCGTTAGTTCTCCTTCTAACCTGCGTTAGTTCTCCTTCTAACCTGCGCGTTAGTTCTCCTTCTAACCTGCCGTGTTAGTTCTCCTTCTAACCTGCCGCGTTAGTTCTCCTCCTAACCTGCCGCGTTAGTTCTCTTCCTAACCTGCCGCGTTAGTTCTCCTTCTAACCTGCCGTGTTAGTTCTCCTTCTAACCTGCCGCGTTAGTTCTCCTTCTAACCTGCCGTGTTAGTTATCTCCCCTAACCTGCCGTGTTAGTTCTCCTCCTAACCTGCCGTGTTAGTTCTCCTTCTAACCTGCCGCGTTAGTTCTCCTCCTAACCTGCCGCGTTAGTTCCTCCTAACCTGCCGCGTTAGTTCTCTTCCTAACCTGCCTGCGTTCAGTTCTCCTTCCTAAACCTGCCGTGTTAGTTCTCCTTCTAACCTGCCGCGTTAGTTCTCCTTCTAACCTGCCGTGTTAGTTCTCCTCCTAACCTGCCGTGTTAGTTCTCCTCCTAACCTGCCGTGTTAGTTCTCCTTCTAACCTGCCGCGTTAGTTCTCCTCCTAACCTGCCGCGTTAGTTCTCCTCCTAACCTGCCGCGTTAGTTCTCTTCCTAACCTGCCGCGTTAGTTCTCCTCCTAACCTGCCGCGTAGTTCTCCTTCTAACCTGCCGTGTTAGTTCTCCTCCTAACCTGCCGTGTTAGTTTCTCCTTCTAACCTGCCGCGTTAGTTCTCCTCCTAACCTGCCGAGTTAGTTTCTCCTCCTAACCTGCCGCGTTAGTTCTCCTCCTAACCTGCCGCGTTAGTTCTCCTCCTAACCTGCCGTGTTAGTTTCTCCTCCTAACCTGCCGCGTTAGTTCTCCTCCTAACCTGCGCGTTAGTTCTCCTTCTAACCTGCGTGTTAGTTCTCCTCCTAACCTGCCGTGTTAGTTCTCTTCTAACCTGCCGCGTTAGTTCTCCTCCTAACCTGCCGCGTTAGTTCTCCTCCTAACCTGCCGCGTTAGTTCTCCTCCTAACCTGCCGCGTTAGTTCTCTTCCTAACCTGCCGCGTTAGTTCTCCTCCTAACCTGCCGCGTTAGTTCTCCTCCTAACCTGCCGTGTTAGTTCTCCTTCTAACCTGCCGCGTTAGTTCTCCTCCTAACCTGCCGTGTTAGTTCTCCTTCTAACCTGCCGCGTTAGTTCTCCTCCTAACCTGCTGCGTTAGTTCTCCTCCTAACCTGCCGTGTTAGTTCTCCTCCTAACCTGCCGTGTTAGTTCTCCTTCTAACCTGCCGCGTTAGTTCTCTTCCTAACCTGCCGCGTTAGTTCTCCTCCTAACCTGCCGTGTTAGTTCTCCTCCTAACCTGCCGTGTTAGTTCTCCTCCTAACCTGCCGCGTTAGTTCTCCTCCTAACCTGCCGTGTTAGTTCTCCTTCTAACCTGCCGTGTTAGTTCTCCTTCTAACCTGCCGTGTTAGTTCTCCTCCTAACCTGCCGTGTTAGTTCTCCTCCTAACCTGCCGCGTTAGTTCTCCTCCTAACCTGCCGTGTTAGTTCTCCTCCTAACCTGCCGCGTTAGTTCTCCTCCTAACCTGCCGTGTTAGTTCTCCTCCTAACCTGCCGCGTTAGTTCTCCTCCTAACCTGCCGTGTTAGTTCTCCTCCTAACCTGCCGCGTTAGTTCTCCTCCTAACCTGCCGCGTTAGTTCTCCTTCTAACCTGCCGCGTTAGTTCTCCTCATAATTTGCCGCGTTAGTTCTCCTCCTAACCTGCCGTGTTAGTTCTCCTCCTAACCTGCCGTGTTAGTTCTCCTAACCTGTCACGTTAATGATCCTGCTATGTAAACAGACCATTAGTCCAGACATACCATCACTATCACCCTACTGGTTATCCTAACCTGTCACGTTAATGATCCTACTATGTAAACAGACCATTAGTCCAGACATACCATCACTATCACCCTACTGGTTATCCTAACCTGTCACGTTAATGATCCTGCTATGTAAACAGACCATTAGTCCAGACATACCATCACTATCACCCTACTGGTTATCCTAACTTGTCACGTTAATGATCCTACTATGTAAACAGACCATTAGTCCAGACATACCATCACTATCACCCTACTGGTTATCCTAACCTGTCACGTTAATGATCCTGCTATGTAAACAGACCATTAGTCCAGACATACCATCACTATCACCCTACTGGTTATCCTAACCTGTCACGTTAATGATCCTGCTATGTAAACAGACCATTAGTCCAGACATACCGTCACTATCACCCTACTGGTTATCCTAACCTGTCACGTTAATGATCCTGCTATGTAAACAGACCATTAGTCCAGACATACCGTCACTATCACCCTACTGGTTATCCTAACCTGTCACGTTAATGATCCTGCTATGTAAACAGACCATTAGTCCAGACATACCATCACTATCACCCTACTGGTTATCCTAACCTGTCACGTTAATGATCCTGCTATGTAAACAGACCATTAGTCCAGACATACCGTCACTATCACCCTACTGGTTATCCTAACCTGTCACGGTAATGATCCTACTATGTAAACAGACCATTAGTCCAGACATACCTTCACTATCACCCTACTGGTTATCCTAACCTGTCACGGTAATGATCCTGCTATGTAAACAGACCATTATTCCAGACATACCATCACTATCACCCTACTGGTTATCCTAACCTGTCACGTTAATGATCCTGCTATGTAAACAGACCATTAGTCCAGACATACCATCACTATCACCCTACTGGTTATCCTAACCTGTCACGGTAATGATCCTGCTATGTAAACAGACCATTAGTCCAGACATACCATCACTATCACCCTACTGGTTATCCTAACCTGTCACGTTAATGATCCTGCTATGTAAACAGACCATTAGTCCAGACATACCTTCACTATCACCCTACTGGTTATCCTAACCTGTCACGGTAATGATCCTGCTATGTAAACAGACCATTAGTCCAGACATACCATCACTATCACCCTACTGGTTATCCTAACCTGTCACGGTAATGATCCTGCTATGTAAACAGACCATTAGTCCAGACATACCGTCACTATCACCCTACTGGTTATCCTAACCTGTCACGTTAATGATCCTGCTATGTAAACAGACATACCATCACTATCACCCCACTGGTTATCCTAACCTGTCACGGTAATGATCCTACTATGTAAACAGACCATTAGTCCAGACATACCTTCACTATCACCCTACTGGTTATCCTAACCTGTCACGGTAATGATCCTGCTATGTAAACAGACCATTAGTCCAGACATACCGTCACTATCACCCTACTGGTTATCCTAACCTGTCACGGTAATGATCCTGCTATGTAAACAGACCATTAGTCCAGACATACCATCACTATCACCCCACTGGTTATCCTAACCTGTCACGGTAATGATCCTGCTATGTAAACAGACCATTAGTCCAAACATACCGTCACTATCACCCCACTGGTTATCCTAACCTGTCACGTTAATGATCCTGCTATGTAAACAGACCATTAGTCCAGACATACCTTCACTATCACCCTACTGGTTATCCTAACCTGTCACGGTAATGATCCTACTATGTAAACAGACCATTAGTCCAGACATACCGTCACTATCACCCTACTGGTTATCCTAACCTGTCACGTTAATGATCCTGCTATGTAAACAGACCATTAGTCCAGACATACCATCACTATCACCCTACTGGTTTTCCTAACCTGTCACGGTAATGATCCTGCTATGTAAACAGACCATTAGTCCAGACATACCATCACTATCACCCTACTGGTTATCCTAACCTGTCACGTTAATGATCCTGCTATGTAAACAGACCATTAGTCCAGACATACCTTCACTATCACCCTACTGGTTATCCTAACCTGTCACGTTAATGATCCTGCTATGTAAACAGACCATTAGTCCAGACATACCGTCACTATCACCCCACTGGTTATCCTAACCTGTCACGTTAATGATCCTGCTATGTAAACAGACCATTAGTCCAGACATACCTTCACTATCACCCTACTGGTTATCCTAACCTGTCACGTTAATGATCCTGCTATGTAAACAGACCATTAGTCCAGACATACCGTCACTATCACCCCACTGGTTATCCTAACCTGTCACGTTAATGATCCTGCTATGTAAACAGACCATTAGTCCAGACATACCATCACTATCACCCTACTGGTTATCCTAACCTGTCACGGTAATGATCCTGCTATGTAAACAGACCATTAGTCCAGACATACCATCACTATCACCCCACTGGTTATCCTAACCTGTCACGTTAATGATCCTGCTATGTAAACAGACCATTAGTCCAGACATACCATCACTATCACCCTACTGGTTATCCTAACCTGTCACGGTAATGATCCTGCTATGTAAACAGACCATTAGTCCAGACATACCGTCACTATCACCCTACTGGTTATCCTAACCTGTCACGTTAATGATCCTGCTATGTAAACAGACCATTAGTCCAGACATACCATCACTATCACCCTACTGGTTATCCTAACCTGTCACGGTAATGATCCTGCTATGTAAACAGACCATTAGTCCAGACATACCATCACTATCATCCTACTGGTTATCCTAACCTGTCACGTTAATGATCCTGCTATGTAAACAGACCATTAGTCCAGACATACCTTCACTATCACCCCACTGGTTATCCTAACCTGTCACGTTAATGATCCTGCTATGTAAACAGACCATTAGTCCAGACATACCGTCACTATCACCCCACTGGTTATCCTAACCTGTCACGTTAATGATCCTGCTATGTAAACAGACCATTAGTCCAGACATACCGTCACTATCACCCTACTGGTTATCCTAACCTGTCACGGTAATGATCCTGCTATGTAAACAGACCATTAGTCCAGACATACCATCACTATCACCCCACTGGTTATCCTAACCTGTCACGGTAATGATCCTACTATGTAAACAGACCATTAGTCCAGACATACCGTCACTATCACCCCACTGGTTATCCTAACCTGTCACGTTAATGATCCTGCTATGTAAACAGACCATTAGTCCAGACATACCATCACTATCACCCTACTGGTTATCCTAACCTGTCACGGTAATGATCCTGCTATGTAAACAGACCATTAGTCCAGACATACCATCACTATCACCCTACTGGTTATCCTAACCTGTCACGGTAATGATCCTGCTATGTAAACAGACCATTAGTCCAGACATACCATCACTATCACCCTACTGGTTATCCTAACCTGTCACGTTAATGATCCTGCTATGTAAACAGACCATTAGTCCAGACATACCGTCACTATCACCCCACTGGTTATCCTAACCTGTCACGTTAATGATCCTGCTATGTAAACAGACCATTAGTCCAGACATACCGTCACTATCACCCTACTGGTTATCCTAACCTGTCACGGTAATGATCCTACTATGTAAACAGACCATTAGTCCAGACATACCATCACTATCACCCCACTGGTTATCCTAACCTGTCACGGTAATGATCCTACTATGTAAACAGACCATTAGTCCAGACATACCGTCACTATCACCCTACTGGTTATCCTAACCTGTCACGGTAATGATCCTGCTATGTAAACAGACCATTAGTCCAGACATACCATCACTATCACCCTACTGGTTATCCTAACCTGTCACGGTAATGATCCTGCTATGTAAACAGACCATTAGTCCAGACATACCATCACTATCACCCTACTGGTTATCCTAACCTGTCACGTTAATGATCCTGCTATGTAAACAGACCATTAGTCCAGACATACCGTCACTATCACCCCACTGGTTATCCTAACCTGTCACGTTAATGATCCTGCTATGTAAACAGACCATTAGTCCAGACATACCGTCACTATCACCCTACTGGTTATCCTAACCTGTCACGGTAATGATCCTACTATGTAAACAGGCCATTAGTCCAGACATACCATCACTATCACCCCACTGGTTATCCTAACCTGTCACGGTAATGATCCTACTATGTAAACAGACCATTAGTCCAGACATACCGTCACTATCACCCTACTGGTTATCCTAACCTGTCACGGTAATGATCCTACTATGTAAACAGACCATTAGTCCAGACATACCGTCACTATCACCCTACTGGTTATCCTAACCTGTCACGTTAATGATCCTACTATGTAAACAGACCATTAGTCCAGACATACCATCACTATCACCCTACTGGTTATCCTAACCTGTCACGGTAATGATGCTACTATGTAAACAGACCATTAGTCCAGACATACCGTCACTATCACCCCACTGGTTATCCTAACCTGTCACGGTAATGATCCTGCTATGTAAACAGACCATTAGTCCAGACATACCGTCACTATCACCCTACTGGTTATCCTAACCTGTCACGGTAATGATGCTACTATGTAAACAGACCATTAGTCCAGACATACCATCACTATCACCCTACTGGTTATCCTAACCTGTCACTTTAATGATCCTGCTATGTAAACAGACCATTAGTCCAGACATACCGTCACTATCACCCTACTGGTTATCCTAACCTGTCACGTTAATGATCCTGCTATGTAAACAGACCATTAGTCCAGATATACCATCACTATCACCCTACTGGTTATCCTAACCTGTCACGGTAATGATCCTGCTATGTAAACAGACCATTAGTCCAGACATACCATCACTATCATCCTACTGGTTATCCTAACCTGTCACGTTAATGATCCTGCTATGTAAACAGACCATTAGTCCAGACATACCTTCACTATCACCCCACTGGTTATCCTAACCTGTCACGTTAATGATCCTGCTATGTAAACAGACCATTAGTCCAGACATACCGTCACTATCACCCCACTGGTTATCCTAACCTGTCACGTTAATGATCCTGCTATGTAAACAGACCATTAGTCCAGACATACCGTCACTATCACCCTACTGGTTATCCTAACCTGTCACGGTAATGATCCTGCTATGTAAACAGACCATTAGTCCAGACATACCATCACTATCACCCCACTGGTTATCCTAACCTGTCACGGTAATGATCCTACTATGTAAACAGACCATTAGTCCAGACATACCGTCACTATCACCCCACTGGTTATCCTAACCTGTCACGTTAATGATCCTGCTATGTAAACAGACCATTAGTCCAGATATACCATCACTATCACCCTACTGGTTATCCTAACCTGTCACGGTAATGATCCTGCTATGTAAACAGACCATTAGTCCAGACATACCATCACTATCACCCTACTGGTTATCCTAACCTGTCACGGTAATGATCCTGCTATGTAAACAGACCATTAGTCCAGACATACCATCACTATCACCCTACTGGTTATCCTAACCTGTCACGTTAATGATCCTGCTATGTAAACAGACCATTAGTCCAGACATACCGTCACTATCACCCCACTGGTTATCCTAACCTGTCACGTTAATGATCCTGCTATGTAAACAGACCATTAGTCCAGACATACCGTCACTATCACCCTACTGGTTATCCTAACCTGTCACGGTAATGATCCTACTATGTAAACAGACCATTAGTCCAGACATACCATCACTATCACCCCACTGGTTATCCTAACCTGTCACGGTAATGATCCTACTATGTAAACAGACCATTAGTCCAGACATACCGTCACTATCACCCTACTGGTTATCCTAACCTGTCACGGTAATGATCCTGCTATGTAAACAGACCATTAGTCCAGACATACCATCACTATCACCCTACTGGTTATCCTAACCTCTCACGGTAATGATCCTGCTATGTAAACAGACCATTAGTCCAGACATACCATCACTATCACCCTACTGGTTATCCTAACCTGTCACGTTAATGATCCTGCTATGTAAACAGACCATTAGTCCAGACATACCGTCACTATCACCCCACTGGTTATCCTAACCTGTCACGTTAATGATCCTGCTATGTAAACAGACCATTAGTCCAGACATACCGTCACTATCACCCTACTGGTTATCCTAACCTGTCACGGTAATGATCCTACTATGTAAACAGGCCATTAGTCCAGACATACCATCACTATCACCCCACTGGTTATCCTAACCTGTCACGGTAATGATCCTACTATGTAAACAGACCATTAGTCCAGACATACCGTCACTATCACCCTACTGGTTATCCTAACCTGTCACGGTAATGATCCTACTATGTAAACAGACCATTAGTCCAGACATACCGTCACTATCACCCTACTGGTTATCCTAACCTGTCACGTTAATGATCCTACTATGTAAACAGACCATTAGTCCAGACATACCATCACTATCACCCTACTGGTTATCCTAACCTGTCACGGTAATGATGCTACTATGTAAACAGACCATTAGTCCAGACATACCGTCACTATCACCCCACTGGTTATCCTAACCTGTCACGGTAATGATCCTGCTATGTAAACAGACCATTAGTCCAGACATACCGTCACTATCACCCTACTGGTTATCCTAACCTGTCACGGTAATGATGCTACTATGTAAACAGACCATTAGTCCAGACATACCATCACTATCACCCTACTGGTTATCCTAACCTGTCACTTTAATGATCCTGCTATGTAAACAGACCATTAGTCCAGACATACCGTCACTATCACCCTACTGGTTATCCTAACCTGTCACGTTAATGATCCTGCTATGTAAACAGACCATTAGTCCAGACATACCGTCACTATCACCCTACTGGTTATCCTAACCTGTCACGTTAATGATCCTGCTATGTAAACAGACCATTAGTCCAGACATACCATCACTATCACCCTACTGGTTATCCTAACCTGTCACGGTAATGATCCTGCTATGTAAACAGACCATTAGTCCAGACATACCATCACTATCACCCCACTGGTTATCCTAACCTGTCACGGTAATGATCCTACTATGTAAACAGACCATTAGTCCAGACATACCGTCACTATCACCCTACTGGTTATCCTAACCTGTCACGGTAATGATCCTGCTATGTAAACAGACCATTAGTCCAGACATACCGTCACTATCACCCCACTGGTTATCCTAACCTGTCACGGTAATGATCCTACTATGTAAACAGACCATTAGTCCAGACATACCGTCACTATCACCCTACTGGTTATCCTAACCTGTCACGTTAATGATCCTACTATGTAAACAGACCATTAGTCCAGACATACCATCACTATCACCCTACTGGTTATCCTAACCTGTCACGGCAATGATGCTACTATGTAAACAGACCATTAGTCCAGACATACCGTCACTATCACCCCACTGGTTATCCTAACCTGTCACGGTAATGATCCTGCTATGTAAACAGACCATTAGTCCAGACATACCGTCACTATCACCCTACTGGTTATCCTAACCTGTCACGGTAATGATCCTGCTATGTAAACAGACCATTAGTCCAGACATACCGTCACTATCACCCTACTGGTTATCCTAACCTGTCACGGTAATGATGCTACTATGTAAACAGACCATTAGTCCAGACATACCATCACTATCACCCTACTGGTTATCCTAACCTGTCACGTTAATGATCCTGCTATGTAAACAGACCATTAGTCCAGACATACCGTCACTATCACCCTACTGGTTATCCTAACCTGTCACGGTAATGATGCTACTATGTAAACAGACCATTAGTCCAGACATACCATCACTATCACCCTACTGGTTATCCTAACCTGTCACGTTAATGATCCTGCTATGTAAACAGACCATTAGTCCAGACATACCGTCACTATCACCCTACTGGTTATCCTAACCTGTCACGGTAATGATGCTACTATGTAAACAGACCATTAGTCCAGACATACCATCACTATCACCCTACTGGTTATCCTAACCTGTCACGTTAATGATCCTGCTATGTAAACAGACCATTAGTCCAGACATACCGTCACTATCACCCTACTGGTTATCCTAACCTGTCACGGTAATGATGCTACTATGTAAACAGACCATTAGTCCAGACATACCATCACTATCACCCTACTGGTTATCCTAACCTGTCACGTTAATGATCCTGCTATGTAAACAGACCATTAGTCCAGACATACCGTCACTATCACCCTACTGGTTATCCTAACCTGTCACGTTAATGATCCTACTATGTAAACAGACCATTAGTCCAGACATACCATCACTATCACCCTACTGGTTATCCTAACCTGCCGCGTTAGTTCTCCTCCTAAGCTGCTATGTAAACAGACCATTAGTCCAGACATACCTTCACTATCACCCTACTGGTTATCCTAACCTGTCACGTTAATGATCCTACTATGTAAACAGACCATTAGTTCAGACATACCATCACTATCACCCTACTGGTTATCCTAACCTGTCACGTTAATGATCCTACTATGTAAACAGACCATTAGTCCAGACATACCGTCACTGTCACCCTACTGGTTATCCTAACCTGTCACGGTAATGATCCTACTATGTAAACAGACCATTAGTCCAGACATACCGTCACTGTCACCCTACTGGTTATCCTAACCTGTCACGGTAATGATGCTACTATGTAAACAGACCATTAGTCCAGACATACCGTCACTATCACCCTACTGGTTATCCTAACCTGTCACGGTAATGATCCTGCTATGTAAACAGACCATTAGTCCAGACATACCTTCACTATCATCCTACTGGTTATCCTAACCTGTCACGGTAATGATCCTACTATGTAAACAGACCATTAGTCCAGACATACCGTCACTATCACCCTACTGGTTATCCTAACCTGTCACGGTAATGATCCTACTATGTAAACAGACCATTAGTCCAGACATACCGTCACTATCACCCTACTGGTTATCCTAACCTGTCACGGTAATGATCCTGCTATGTAAACAGACCATTAGTCCAGACATACCATCACTATCACCCTACTGGTTATCCTAACCTGTCACGGTAATGATCCTGCTATGTCAACAGACCATTAGTCCAGACATACCGTCACTGTCACCCTACTGGTTATCCTAACCTGTCACGGTAATGATCCTACTATGTAAACAGACCATTAGTCCAGACATACCATCACTGTCACCCTACTGGTTATCCTAACCTGTCACGGTAATGATCCTACTATGTAAACAGACCATTAGTCCAGACATACCGTCACTATCACCCTACTGGTTATCCTAACCTGTCACGGTAATGATCCTGCTATGTCAACAGACCATTAGTCCAGACATACCGTCACTATCACCCTACTGGTTATCCTAACCTGTCACGGTAATGATCCTACTATGTAAACAGACCATTAGTCCAGACATACCATCACTATCACCCTACTGGTTATCCTAACCTGTCACGGTAATGATCCTGCTATGTAAACAGACCATTAGTCCAGACATACCATCACTATCACCCTACTGGTTATCCTAACCTGTCACGTTAATGATGCTACTATGTAAACAGACCATTAGTCCAGACATACCGTCACTGTCACCCTACTGGTTATCCTAACCTGTCACGGTATTGATCCTGCTATGTAAACAGACCATTAGTCCAGACATACCATCACTATCACCCTACTGGTTATCCTAACCTGTCACGGTAATGATCCTACTATGTAAACAGACCATTAGTCCAGACATACCATCACTGTCACCCTACTGGTTATCCTAACCTGTCACGTTAATGATCCTGCTATGTAAACAGACCATTAGTCCAGACATACCGTCACTGTCACCCTACTGGTTATCCTAACCTGTCACGGTAATGATCCTGCTATGTAAACAGACCATTAGTCCAGACATACCGTCACTATCACCCCACTGGCAACTGAGGAAAACATCTTAGTTGTGTCTGTTGTTCATATGACTGTATTCCCTCTCATTGGTTAGAATGGTCCCACCTGATCTCTCATTGGTTAGAACGGTCCCACCTGATCTCTCATTGGTTAGAATGGTCCCACCTGATCTCGCCTGCCTTTAATCATTGAGGTCATGTATTCCCTCTCATTGGTTAGAATGGTCCCACCTGATCTCGCCTGCCTTTAATCATTGAGGTCATGTATTCCCTCTCATTGGTTAGAATGGTCCCACCTGATCTCGCCTGCCTTTAATCATTGAGGTCATGTATTCCCTCTCATTGGTTAGAATGGTCCCACCTGATCTCGCCTGCCTTTAATCATTGAGGTCATGTATTCCCTCTCATTGGTTAGAATGGTCCCACCTGATCTCGCCTGCCTTTAATCATTGAGGTCATGTATTCCCTCTCATTGGTTAGAACGGTCCCACCTGATCTCGCCTGCCTTTAATCATTGAGGTCATGTATTCCCTCTCATTGGTTAGAATGGTCCCACCTGATCTCGCCTGCCTTTAATCATTGAGGTCATGTATTTCCTTTCTTAGAGGGTCAATCAGCTATCTTGTCAATATAATATATAATATTTGACAGAGACAAGGAGTCGAAATGGGACGTGTGTCACCGTTGTATCCGCTTGTTGCCCCAGTGCACAGATTACCCATTATATTGACCAGGTACTATAGTGGCTGCTCTATCAATTAAAATAAATGTATTAAAAAATGGAAGGCAGTCAGGAGGAGGCAAGATCAGGTGGGAGCATTCTAGCCAATGAGAGGGCAGATCAGGTGGGAGCATTCTAGCCAATGACAGTGCAGATACAGTGGGGCAAAAAAGTATTTAGTCAGCCACCAATTGTGCAAGTTCTCCCACTTAAAAAGATGAGAGAGGCCTGTAATTTTCATCATAGGTACACTTCAACTATGACAGACAAAATGAGAAAAAAAAATCCAGAAAATCACATTGTAGGATTTTTAATGAATTTATTTGCAAATTATGGTGGAAAATAAGTATTTGGTCACCTACAAACAAGCAAGATTTCTGGCTCTCACAGACCTGTAACTTCTTCTTTAAGAGGCTCCTCTGTCCTCCACTCGTTACCTGTATTAATGGCACCTGTTTGAACTTGTTATCAGTATAAAAGACACCTGTCCACAACCTCAAACAGTCACACTCCAAACTCCACTATGGCCAAGACCAAAGAGCTGTCAAAGGACACCAGAAACAAAATTGTAGACCTGCACCAGGCTGGGAAGACTGAATCTGCAATAGGTAAGCAGCTTGGTTTGAAGAAATCAACTGTGGGACCAATTATTAGGAAATGGAAGACATACAAGACCACTGATAATCTCCCTTGATCTGGGGCTCCACGCAAGATCTCACCCCGTGGGGTCAAAATGATCACAAATGATCACAATCCCAGAACCACACGGGGGGACCTAGTGAATGACCTGCAGAGAGCTGGGACCAAAGGAACAAAGCCTACCATCAGTAACACACTACACCGCCAGGGGCTCAAATCCTGCAGTGCCAGACGTGTCCCCGTGCTTAAGCCAGTACATGTCCAGGCCCGTCTGAAGTTTGCTAGAGAGCATTTGGATGATCCAGAAGAAGATTGGGAGAATGTCATATGGTCAGATGAAACCAAAACAGAACTATTAGGTAAAAACTCAACTCATCGTGTTTGGAGGACAAAGAATGCTGAGTTGCATCCAAAGAACACCATACCTACAGTGAAGCATGGGGGTGGAAACATCATGCTTTGGGGCTGTTTTGCTGCAAAGGGACCAGGACGACTGATCCGTGTAAAGGAAAGAATGAATGGGGCCATGTATCGTGAGATTTTGAGTGAAAACCTCCTTCCATCAGCAAGGGCATTGAAGATGAAACGTGGCTGGGTCTTTCAGCATGACAATGATCCCAAACACACCGCCCGGGCAACGAAGGAGTGGATTCGTAAGAAGCATTTCAAGGTCCTGGAGTGGCCTAGCCAGTCTCCAAATCTCAACCCCATAGAAAATCTTTGGAGGGAGTTGAAAGTCCGTGTTGCCCAGCAACAGCCCCAAAACATCACTGCTCTAGAGGAGATCTGCATGGAGGAATGGGCCAAAATACCAGCAACAGTGTGTGAAAACCTTGTGAAGACTTACAGAAAACGTTTGACCTCTGTCATTGTCAACAAAGGGTATATAACAAAGTATTGAGATAAACTTTTGTTATTGACCAAATACTTATTTTCCACCATAATTTGCAAATAAATTCATAAAAAATCCTACAATGTGATTTTCTGGATTTTTTTTCTCTCATTTTGTCTGTCATAGTTGAAGTGTACCTATGATGAAAATTACAGGCCTCTCTCATCTTTTTAAGTGGGAGAACATGCACAATTGGTGGCTGACTAAATACTTTTTTGCCCCACTGTACATGCGTGTGAAAAACGGAAATAACGGTTTCCACTAGTTACCACAGACACAAAGTCCAAATTTGCTATATCGTAAAAATGAATAAAAATATTTTTTTTGTCTTAATTTAAGGTCATGCTTCGGCACAAGGTTAGCAGTCTGGTTAAGGTTAGATTTAAAATCCTATTTTAAAAAGATATATTCCGATTTTAAGTGTTTTTTCTCAAAGTTGCCGGGCTGTCATGTGTCCAATTTATATCAGTACACTTGTAACAACCCAATCATTACAAAACTTCTATTTGATCAAATAAACCACACGCAGCAAATAAGCCATAGGTTTTTTTGCTGACCAAATTCACCACTCTTTCATTGACCTCCATACAAAAAATCCTTGATTGGTGGGAGTGATTTTCTGCCAACTTACCCCTGTTGCTTCACCTCTTCCTCTCTGCTTAATGTAAACATTTCTGACTTCCCCCTGTCGCTTCACCTCTTCCTCTCTGCTTAATGTAAACATCTCTGACTTCCCCCTGTCGCTTCACCTCTTCCTCTCTGCTTAATGTAAACATCTCTGACTTCCCCCTGTCGCTTCACCTCTTCCTCTCTGCTTAATGTAAACATCTCTGACTTCCCCCTGTCGCTTCACCTCTTCCTCTCTGCTTAATGTAAACATCTCTGACTTCCCCCTGTCGCTACACCTCTTCCTCTCTGCTTAATGTAAACATCTCTGACTTCCCCCTGTCGCTTCACCTCTTCCTCTCTGCTTAATGTAAACATCTCTGCCGGACACAAAGTAGTAGGTGGCTAGTAAGATGGAAAACACAGGAGAATTTAACTCATTAAATATAACTAAAGTGGCTAGTTTCCATCATCTACCTTAAACCACTGCAAAGGTTTTGCCTGCAAACTTTGGTTTCGAATCACAACGTCAAAAGGAAATATCTAAAGGAAGTCCGTTCTGGAGTGTCTGTCCTCTATCTGAGAGATAAGAAAGATCAGGAAACATGCATCTTTTTACATGTATTTATCCCCTTATTTTAGTGCCTAAACTATCTCCATATATACTTCCATTCATTTAAAACTGGTTCTGAGGCTTGAGGGCGTCCTAGAGGAAAACAGAGAACAGCATCATGTTCTCCCAGAGACTCTCATCTTTCAATGTGGCCATAATTAACTCAGCAAAAAAACGTCCCTTTTTTAGGACCCTGTCTTTCAAAGATAATTCGTAAAAATCCAAATAACTTCACAGATCTTCATTGTAAACGGTTTAAACACTGTTTCCCATGCTTGCTCAATGAAACATAAACAATTGATGAACATCCACCTGTGGAACGGTCGTTAAGACACTAACAGCTTACAGACGGTAGGCAATTATGGTCACAGTTATGAAAACTTAGGACACTAAAGAGGCCTTTCTATTGACTCTGGAAAAACTCCAAAAGAAAGATGCCCAGGGTCCCTGCTCATCTGCGTGAACGTGCCTTAGGCATGCTGCAAGGAGGCATGAGTGTGGCAGTCCACGTGTAACAACACCTGCACATGATCAGTACATCCAAACATCACACCTGCGGAACAGGTACAGCATGGCATCAACAACTGCCTGAGTTACACCAGGAACGCACAATCCCTCCAGCAGTGCTCAGACTGTCCGCAATAGGCTGAGAGAGGCTGGACTGAGGGCTTGTAGGCCTGTTGTATGGCAGGTTCTCACCAGACATCACCGGCAACAACGTCGCCTATGGGCACAAACCCACCGTCGCTGGACCAGATAGGACTGGCAAAAGTGCTCTTCACTGACGAGTCGTGGTTTTGTCTCACCAGGGGTGATGGTCGGATTTGCGTTTATCGTCGAAGGAATGAGCGTTACACTGAGGCCTGTACTCTGAAGCGGGATCGATTTGGAGGTGGAGGGTCCGTCATGGTCTGGGGCGGTGTGTCACAGCATCATCGGACTGAGCTTGTTGTCATTGCAGGCAATCTCAACGCTGTGCGTTACAGGGAAGACATCCTCCTCCCTTATGTGGTACCCTTACTGCAGGCTCATCCTGACATGACCCTCCAGCATGGCAATGCCACCAGCCTTACTGCTCGTTCTGTGCGTGATTTCCTGCAAGACAGGAATGTTACTGTTCTGCCATGGCCAGCGAAGAGCCCGGATCTCAATCCCATTGAGCACGTCTGGGATCTGTTGGATCAGAGGTTGAGGGTTAGGGCCATTCCCCCCCAGAAATGTCCGGGAACTTGCAGGTGCCTTGGTGGAAGAGTGGGGTAACATCTCACAGCAAGAACTGGCAAATCTGGTGCAGTCCATGAGGAGGAGATGCACTGCAGTACTTAATGCAGCTGGTGGCCACACCAGATACTGACTGTTACTTTTGATTTTGACCCCCCCTTTGTTCAGGGACACATTATTCCATTTCTGTTAGTCACATGTCTGTGGAACTTGTTCAGTTTATGTCTCAGTTGTTGAATCTTATGTTCATACAAATATTTACACATGTTAAGTTTGCTGAAAATAAACGCAGTTGACAGTGAGAGGACATTTCTTTTTTTGCTGAGTTTAGTTTGTAGGCCAAACCGTTCGGACGCTACGTAACATTATGTGAGAAAAACGATTTTCAGGATGTCTCATGGTCTGACAAACACCGCTCTAGCTCTACCACCTTCCACCGCAGATGCCGAAGGGAGATATCGGCGGATGGTGTGGATTGAGACGCAGCCCATACAAAAATTTTTTTAGATGGGGATTGTTTTATGTTAATTTGATTTCCGCGGGGGCGCGACCATTGTAGGCGAAGGGTTTTTAAATTCATAGATGGAGCTGTGGATGCTAGGACTGAACATACATGACATTAAATGACAGTTTTAACCATGTTTTAAGGCTATGGTGTTTTTACAAACATTGGAGTTAAACAAGCTTATATTTTGGGTTCTGATGGAGGACAACAGTTGAACTGAGCTCATGAGACATTTATAAGTTAGATTCTTCAAGAATTAATCAGTATATCATTCATTTATAAGTCCAAAAATGGATGTAGCAACTAAGGATTCTAGCTTTAAAGACCCAATGCAGGCATGTTTATATCAATATCAAATAATGTCTGGTTAACAATTAATTAAGTACTTTGCTGTAATGTATTTCCCCCCAAAAACGGGGCTGTTATGGAGTGAGGGGATCCAACCAGGTAGACTAGCTGTTGTTATGTAGTCAGGGGATCCAACCAGGTAGACTAGCTGTTGTTATGGAGTCAGGGGATCCAACCAGGTAGACTAGCTGTTGTTATGTAGTCAGTGGATCCAACCAGGTAGACTAGCTGTTGTTATGGAGTCAGGGGATCCAACCAGGTAGACTAGCTGTTGTTATGGAGTCAGGGGATCCAACCAGGTAGACTAGCTGTTGTTATGTAGTCAGTGGATCCAACCAGGTAGACTAGCTGTTGTTATGGAGTCAGGGGATCCAACCAGGTAGACTAGCTGTTGTTATGGAGTCAGGGGATCCAACCAGGTAGACTAGCTGTTGTTATGGAGTCAGGGGATCCAACCAGGTAGACTAGCTGTTGTTATGAGGTCAGGGGATCCAACCAGGAAGACTAGCTGTTGTTATGGAGTCAGGGGATCCAACCAGGTAGACTAGCTGTTGTTATGGAGTCAGGGGATCCAACCAGGTAGACTAGCTGTTGTTATGGAGTCAGGGGATCCAACCAGGTAGACTAGCTGTTGTTATGGAGTCAGGGGATCCAACCAGGTAGACTAGCTGTTGTTATGGTTCAGGGGATCCAACCAGGTGGACTAGCTGTTGTTATGGAGTCAGGGGATCCAACCAGGTAGACCAGCTGTTGTTATGGAGTCAGTGGATCCAACCAGGTAGACTAGCTGTTGTTATGGAGTCAGGGGATCCAACCAGGTAGACTAGCTGTTGTTATGGAGTCAGGGGATCCAACCAGGTAGACTAGCTGTTGTTATGGAGTCAGGGGATCCAACCAGGTGGACGAGCTGTTGTTATGGAGTGAGGGGATCCAACCAGGTAGACTAGCTGTTGTTATGGAGTCAGGGGATCCAACCAGGTAGACTAGCTGTTGTTATGGAGTCAGGGGATCCAACCAGGTAGACTAGCTGTTGTTATGGAGTCAGGGGATCCAACCAGGTGGACGAGCTGTTGTTATGGAGTCAGGGGATCCAACCAGGTAGACTAGCTGTTGTTATGGTTCAGGGGATCCAACCAGGTAGACGAGCTGTTGTTATGGAGTCAGTGGATTCAACCAGGTAGACTAGCTGTTGTTATGGAGTCAGGGGATCCAACCAGGTGGACTAGCTGTTGTTATGGAGTCAGGGGATCCAACCAGGTAGACCAGCTGTTGTTATGGAGTCAGTGGATCCAACCAGGTAGACTAGCTGTTGTTATGGAGTCAGGGGATCCAACCAGGTGGACTAGCTTTTGTTATGGAGTCAGGGGATCCAACCAGGTAGACTAGCTGTTGTTATGGAGTCAGGGGATCCAACCAGGTAGACTAGCTGTTGTTATGGAGTCAGGGGATCCAACCAGGTAGACTAGCTGTTGTTATGGAGTCAGGGGATCCAACCAGGTAGACTAGCTGTTGTTATGGAGTCAGGGGATCCAACCAGGTAGACTAGCTGTTGTTATGGAGTCAGGGGAGCCAACCAGGTGGACTAGCTGTTGTTATGGAGTCAGGGGATCCAACCAGGTGGACTAGCTGTTGTTATGGAGTCAGGGGATCCAACCAGGTAGACTAGCTGTTGTTATGGAGTCAGGGGATCCAACCAGGTAGACTAGCTGTTGTTATGGAGTCAGGGGATCCAACCAGTAGACTAGCTGTTGTTATGGAGTCAGGGGATCCAACCAGGTAGACTAGCTGTTGTTATGGAGTCAGGGGATCCAACCAGGTGGACTAGCTGTTGTTATGGAGTCAGGGGATCCAACCAGGTAGACTAGCTGTTGTTATGAAGTCAGGGGGCCAACCAGGTAGACTAGCTGTTGTTATGGAGTCAGCTAATGGGAATCAAAGTCAAATCAAATGAACAACATATTGGACTGTTTTTTTTGTTAATACAATATGAAGTTTGATTTAACTCTTTGACCTCAGACAGTAAATGTGTTTTTAAACTTCGTATGGCTGGGGGCAGTATTGAGTAGCTTGGATGAATAAGGTGCCCAGAGTAAACTGCCTGCTACTCAGTCCCAGTTGCTAATATATGCATATTATTTGTCGTTTTGGATAGAAAACACTCTGAAGTTTCTAAAACTGTTTGAATGATGTCTGTGAGTATAACATAACTCACATGGCAAGCAAAAACCTGAGATAAATCCAACCAGGAAGTGGGAAATCTGAGGTTTGTAGTTTTTCAACTCTTTGCCTATCGAATATACAGTGGGATTTTGGTCATATTGCACTTCCTAAGGCTTCCACTAGATGTCAACAGTCTTTAGAACCTTGTTTGATGCTTCTACTATGAAGGAGGGGGGAATGGGAGCTCATTGAGTAAGGGGTCTGGCAGAGTGCCACGAGCTCTGTCTCGCACGCTCCCGTGAGAGTTAGCTATGTTCCATTGTATTTCTACAGACAAAGGAATTCTCCGGTTGGAACATTATTGAAGATTTATGATAAAAACATCCTAAACATTGATTCTATACTTCGTTTGACATGTTTCTACAAACTGTAATAGGACTTTTCGTCTGAACTTTTGCCTGGACTTGCCCGCGCGTCGTGAGTTTGGATTGTGTACTTAACGTGCAAACAAAAAGGAGGTATTTGGACATAAATGAAGGACTTTATCGAACAAATCAAACATTTATTGTGGAACTGGGATTCCTGGGAGTGCATTCTGATGAAGATCATCAAAGGTAAGTGAACATTTATAATGCTATTCTGACTTCTGTTGACTCCACAACATGGCGGGTACCTGTATGGTTGTTTTGGTCTCTGAGCGCTGTACTCAGATTATTGCATGGTGTGCTTTTTCCGTAAAGATTTTTTAAATCTGACACAGCGGTTGCATTAAGGAGAAGTTTATCTAAAGTTCAGTGCTTAACACTTGCATTTTCATCAACATTTATGATGAGTATTTCTGTAAATTGATGTTGCTCTCTGCAAAATCACAGGATGTTTTGGAAGCAAAACATTACTGAACGTAACGCGCCAATGTAAACTGACATTTTTGGATTATAAAAATGAACTTTATCGAACAAAACATACATGTATTGTGTAACACGAAGTCCTATGAGTGTCATTGATGAAGATCATCAAAGGTTAGTGATGAATTTTATCTCTATTTCTGCTTTTTGTGACTCCTCTCTTTGGCTGGAAAAATGGCTGTGTTTTTCTGAGACTAGGTGCAGACCTAACATAATCGTTTGGTGTGCTTTCGTCGTAAAGCCTTTTTGAAATCGGACACTGTGGTGGGATTAAAAACTAGTTTATCTTTAAAATGGTGTAAAATACTTGTATGTCTGAGGAATTTTAATTGTGAGATTTCTGATGTTTTGAATTTGGCGCCCTGCACTTTCACTGGCTGTTGTCATATCGATCCCGTTAACGGGATCTCAGCCATAAGCAGCTAATGGTTCTTCAACAATGTTCAGAAATATTGACTGTTCTGTTATTTCTTATTGTAGCTGAGTGAGTTGTGACTTGCATCTAACATGAGTCTCTCTGGGGAGAGAGGAAGGGACCACTGCCTCTAAAATGAGTCTCTCTGGGGAGAGAGAGGAGGGGACCACTGCCTCTAAAATGAGTCTCTCTGGGGAGAGAGAGGAGGGGACCACTGCCTCTAAAATGAGTCTTTCTGGGGAGAGAGAAGAGACAACTGCCTCTAAAATGAGTCTCTCTGGGGAAAGAGAGGAGGAGACCACTGCCTCTAAAATGACTCAAGACACCAGTTCTAAGAGGTAAGAGATTAAATGTAAAATATAAAGTTATCTTAAAGATATAAACTAAGAGAAAAGTGTTCACAAATGACATAAAATGGAGGTCTATATCATTCATTTAAATTGCCAAAAATGGATTTACCAATTGCAGACTGTAGCTTTTAAAGAAACATCAGAACTTCTTGAAGTTCCTATATACAGTTGTTAAAAGGAAGTAGATGAGGTATTGATGTGATATTGATGAGGTGATCTGTCTCCCTGTTTTGTTCAGTGTCCAGAAGCCCAGAGCAGAGTCACCTACAACCAGCCTGCTATCAATGAAGAGTGATCAGCCACCCGCTTTCAGCCAGGAACCATTACCAGATGACAATAAGGAAGTGGAGAGTTTGGACAGTGAGGATGCATTAAAGATCACACACAACCTTCTGGACAGAAGAAGTATGACTGTGTTTCATACAATATTACAAAGAACGGTACAAAGGCCCTTATAAAACACACACACAAACTTATAAGTCCCAACTCTCATTGTTTTCCTACAGGTCAAACTCTGCTGACAGTCCAACAAGACATTAAGGCTAAACTGAAACACAAGTATCAACACATATCTGAAGGAATTGGACACCATGGAAACCAAAGTCTGTTAAAGGATATTTACACAGAGCTCTACATCACAGAGGGTGGAAGTGGAGGGCTCAATAATGAACATGAGGTTAGACAGATAGAGATGGCATCCAAGAAACAAACCACACAAGAGACATCAATCAAATGCAACGACATCTTCAAGCCTTTACCTGGACAAGACAAACCTATCAGAACTGTGCTGACAAAAGGAATCGCTGGCATTGGAAAAACAGTCTCTGTGCAGAAGGTCATCCTTGACTGGGCAGAGGGAAAAGCAAATCAGGACGTTCATTTCATGTTTCCTCTTCCTTTCCGTGATCTGAACCTGAAAAAGGACCAATACAGTCTGATGCAACTTCTTTCCCACTACTTCTCAGAGCTGAAAGAGATTGACAGCATTGAAGATGGTGAAACCAAAACTGTTTTAATTTTTGATGGTCTGGATGAGTGTCGACTTCCTCTAGACTTCAAAAACAATGAGAAGTGCTGTGATGTCACGAAGCCAACCTCAGTGGACGTGCTGCTGACAAACCTCATCGAGGGGAATCTGCTTCCCTCTGCTCTCCTCTGGGTAACCTCACGACCTGCAGCAGCCAATCAGATCCCTCCTGAGTGTGTTGACCAGGTGACAGAGGTACGAGGGTTCAATGATCCACAGAAGGAGGAGTACTTCAGGAAGAAGATCACAGATCAGAATCTGGCCAATGATATCATCAAACACATGAAGACATCAAGGAGCCTCCACATCATGTGCCACATGCCAGTCTTCTGTTGGATATCAGCCACTGTCCTTGAGATGATACTGAAAGTGGCAGAGAAGGATGAAGTCCCCAAAACTCTGACCCAGATGTACTCACACTTCATGCTCATCCAAATCATTGTGAAGAACAAGAAGTACAACAAAGCCACAGAGACAAACCCAAAGGAACTGTCTCAGTCAGACAAAGAGATGATCCTGAACCTGGCAAAGCTGGCTTTCCAACAGCTGCAGAAGGGCAACCTGATCTTCTATGAGGAGGACCTGAGAGAGTGTGGCCTTGATGTCACAGAGGCATCAGAGTACTCAGCATTGTGTACAGAAATCTTTAAAGAAGAATCTGGGCTGTACCAAGAGAAGGTCTACAGCTTTGTGCATCTGAGCATGCAGGAGTTTCTAGCAGCAGTGCATGCTTTAGAATCATGTCTGGACAAGAAGGAAAATGTTTTCTCCCCCACTAGTGATGATGAAGAGAAGGAGTCAATCCAGTTGTCTGACTTACACAGGACAGCAGTGGACCAGGCCTTGAAGAGTGAGAATGGACACCTGGACCTGTTCCTCCGCTTCCTTCTAGGTCTCTCACTGGAGTCCAATCAGAATCTGTTACGAGGCCTTCTGACACAGACAGGAAGTACAACACAGAGCAATGAGGAAACAGTTGAGAGAACAGTCAGGTACCTTTCAGACAAGATCAACCAGGAATCCTCACCAGAAAGGATCATCAACTTGTTCCACTGTCTGAATGAACTTGGTGCCAACTCTCTAGTTGAAGACATGCAGAGCTCCCTGCATTCAGGAACTCTTTCAGAAACAAGACTAAAACCTGACCAATGTTCAGCCCTGGCCTACCTGTTACTGATGTCAGAGGAGGTGCTGGAGGAGTTTGACCTGAAGACATACAACACATCAGAGAAAGGTTATCAGAGGTTGCTGCCCGTAGTGAAAACCTGCAAGAGAGCACTGTAAGTTTTGTTATTGAGTTGATGTTTACAGTATCATTATAATGAAGGATTTGTGTATCTAACATATTATCTCCTCTCTCCAGACTGGATGGCTGTAAACTCACATATAAATCCTGTGAGACTCTGGCCTCAGCTCTGCAGACACCAAACTCCCCCCTGAGAGAACTGGACCTCAGCTTTAATGACCTGGAAGACAGAGGAGTGGAGCTGCTCTGTGTTGGACTAACCAGTCCACTCTGCAACATACAGACACTGGTGTGAGTAAAATATCTTGTGTCTACTGTGTGTTTTATATATTTTGTATTTAGTTAGTATGTGTATGTTTTTAATATTATTTGAACATCTTGGTAAATATGCAGAAACATACATACATTGTGATAAATATATCAAACTAAGGTTGAATATCTTGAGTGAGATAGTATGTTTTTAACATTGGTAAATCATGTGTCCTTTTGTTATTGTCTTAATGTATCTCATTATTCTTAAAGGTTTGCATATTTAACAGTGTATCGACATTAGTGGTCGACCGATTATGATTTTAACGCCGATACCGAATATTGGAGGACCAAAAAACGCCGAGACCAATTAATCGGGCGATTTTTATTTTTATTTTTTATTTTTAAATATATTTTGTAATAATGACAATTATCACATATGACACCTTGCTTTCCCTGGTGCCAATTCAATGTAATTGTCCCACACTGGTGCTCTGCTTTTCTCTGCTATCTGTAAAATGAATATAATCATACACACACAGCTCTCTGAAGTGACAAGGATACTGAAGAGTCTGCTTAGGAGACACAAATACTCTCAACTGTTTGAATAATAAAACTACAGTTGAAGTTACCTGTGATGAATGTTGAAAACAACTGTAATTTCTATATGCAGGGAATCCTATTTTAATAATGGGTATGAATTGACTACCAAAGTGTGAGTCATAAATCCCATGACACCTTCCAGCAAAATCTGAAAAGCGGTTCCTTCATTCATATATTCCATAGGATATTTTTAGATTCACTTCAAATCAGGTCTGTGTTTCGTGTAGGCTTACACCACCTTAACAATTTAATAACTGTGTAGATATCCATAGGACAAGGTAACTCTGATCAATAATGGATAAATATAAGCGAATATTTCTTTTTTTAATTGTAGAGTGGATTTCTTAAAATATGTTGAAAAACGTTACCTTATCCTAGCCAGATTTACACGACTATCAAAACGCCGAGGCGTTTTAAGCCTGCACAAAACACAGACCGTATTTGAAGTAGATCAAGACATTCTCTATGGAAGACATGAACGGTAAAATAACTTAGGAACCGCTTTCAAGTTCAGCCGCAAATTGTCATAGGAATTATGACGCGTCGACTATTTCTCTCTATACCTTTTGTATTTCATATATCTTTGAATATTGGATGTTCTTATAGGCACTTTAGTTTTGCCAGCCTAATCTCAGGAGTTGATAGGCTTGAAGTCATAAACAGCGCTGTGATCAAGCATTGCTAAGAGCTGCTGGCAAACGCAGTAAAGTGCTGTTTGAATGAATGCTTACGAGCCTGATGCTGCCTACCACCGCTCAGTCAGACGGCTCTATCAAATATCAAATCATATACTTAATTATAATATAATAAACACAGAAATACGAGCCTTTTGTCATTAATATGGTCAAATCCGGAAACTATCATTTCGAAAACAAAACGTTTATTCTTTCAGTGATATCCGGAACCGTTTCGCAGTTTATCGAACGGGTGGCATCCCTAAGTCTAAATATTGCTGTTACATTGCACAACCTTCAATGTTATGTCATGATTATGTAAAACTTGGGCAAATTAATTCCGGTCTTTGTTAGGAAGAAATGGTCTTCACACAGTTCGCAACGAGCCAGGCGGCCCAAACTGCGGCATATACCCTGACTCTGCTTGCACTGAACGCAAGAGAAATGACTAAATTTTCCTAGTTAATATTGCCTGCTAACATGAATTTCTTTCAACTAAATATGCAGATTTAAAAAAAATATAGACTTCTGTGTATTGATTAAGAAAGGCATTGATGTTTATGGTTAGGTACATTTGTGCAACGATTGTGCTTTTGTTAAATCATCACCCGTTTGGCGAAGTTGAAGTAGGCTGTGAGTCGATGATAAATGAACAGGCAATGCATTGATTATATGTAACGCAGGACAAGCTAGTTAAACTAGTAATATCATCAACCATGTGTAGTTAACTAGTGATCATGTGAAGATTGATTGTTTTTTACAAGGTAAGTTAATTGCTAGCTAGCAACTTACCTTGGCCCCTTGCAGGAACAAGGTCCTTTTGATGCTGCACTTGCGTAACAGGTGGTCAGCCTGCCACGCAGTCTCCTCATGGATTGCAATTTAATCGGCCATAATCAACGTCCAAAAATGCTGATTACCGATTATGAAAACTTGAAATCGGCCCTAATTAATCGTCCGACCTCTAATCGACATATCTCCTCTCTCCAGACTGGTTGACTGTAAAATCACACATGAATCCTGTGAGACTCTGATCTCAGCTCTGCAGACACCAAACTCCCACCTGAGAAAACTGGACCTCAGCAACAATGACCTGGAAGACAGAGGAGTGGAGCTGCTCTGTGTTGGACTAACCAGTCCACTCTGCAACATACAGACACTAGTGTGAGTTAAATATCTTCAGTATCCACTGTGTGTTTATATATTTTGTATGTAGTAAGTATGTGTATGTTTTTAATATTATTTAATAATTTCCTTCTGTTATTGTCTTGATGAATAACATTATTCTTAAAGCTTTGCATATTTAACAGTGTATCGACATATCTCCTCTCTCCAGACTAGCTGGCTGTAAACTCACATATGAATCCTGTGAGACTCTGGCCTCAGCTCTGCAGACACCAAACTCCCCCCTGAGAGAACTGGACCTCAGCTACAATAACCTGGAAGACAGAGGAGTGGAGCTGCTCTGTGTTGGACTAACCAGTCCACTCTGCAACATACAGACACTAGTGTGAGTTCAATATCTTCAGTATCCACTGTGTGTTTATATATTTTGTATGTAGCTAGTATGTTTTAGGTTTTTAACATTATTTGAACATCTTGGTAAATATGTAGGAACATTCATCAAATGTGATAAATGCAGTGGGGAGAACAAGTATTTGATACACTGCCGATTTTGCAGGTTTTCCTTCTTACAAAGCGTGTAGAGGTCTGTAATTTTTATCATAGGTACACTTCAACTGTGAGAGACGGAATCTAAAACAAAAATCCAGAAAATCACATTGTATTTATCACATTGTAAACACTCGCCGTGTTTTTTTAAGTAATTAATTTGCATTTTATTGCATGACATAAGTATTTGATCACCTACCAACCAGTAAGAATTCCGGCTCTCACAGACCTGTTAGTTTTACTTTAAGAAGCCCTCCTCTTCTCCACTCATTACCTGTATTAACTGCACCTGTTTGAACTCGTTACCTGTATAAAAGACACCTGTCCACACACTCAATCAAACAGACTCCAACCTCTCCACAATGGCCAAGACCAGAGAGCTGTGTAAGGACATCAGGGTTAAATTGTAGACCTGCACAAGGCTGGGATGGGCTACAGGACAATAGGCAAGTAGCTTGGTGAGAAGGCAACACCTGTTGGCGCAATTATTAGAAAATGGAAGAAGTTCAAGTTGACGGTCAATCACCCTTGGTCTGGGGCTCCATGCAAGATCTCACCTCGTGGGGTATCAATGATCATGAGGAAGGTGAGGGATCAGCCCAGAACTACACGGCAGGACCTGGTCAATGACCTGAAGAGAGCTGGGACCACAGTCTCAAAGAAAACCATTAATAACACACTCTACGCCGTCATGGATTAAAATCCTGCAGCGCACAAGGTCCCCCTGCTCAAGCCAGCGCATGTCCAGGCCTGTCTGAAGTTTGCCAATGACCATCTGGATGATCCAGAGGAAGAATGGGAGAAGGTCATGTGGTGTGATGAGACAAAAATAGAGCTTTTTGGTCTAAACTCCACTCGCCGTGTTTGGAGGAAGAAGGAATACCTAGGATAGGATAAAGTAATCCTTCTAACCCCCCCCCCTACCCCCCCCCCCCCTTAAAAGAGTTAGATGCACTATTGTAAAGTGGTTGTTCCACTGGATATCATAAGGTGAATGCACCAATTTGTAAGTCGCTCTGGATAAGAGCGTCTGCTAAATGACTTAAATGTAAAAATGTAAATGTACAACCCCAAGAACACCATCCCAACCGTGAAGCATGGAGGTGGAAACATCATTCTTTGGGGATGCTTTTCTGCAAAGGGGACAGGACGACCGCACCGTATTGAGGGGAGGATGGATGGGGCCATGTATCGCGAGATCTTGGCCAACAACCTCCTTCCCTCAGTAAGAGCATTGAAGATGGGTCGTGGCTGGGTCTTCCAGCATGACAACGACCCGAAACACACAGCCAGGGCAACTAAGGAGTGGCTCCGTAAGAAGCATCTCAAGGTCCTGGAGTGGCCAAGCCAGTCTCCAGACCTGAACCCAATAGAAAATCTTTGGAGGGAGCTGAAAGTCCGTATTGCCCAGCGACAGCCCCGAAACCTGAAAGATCTGGAGAAGGTCTGTATGGAGGAGTGGGCCAAAATCCCTGCTGCAGTGTGTGCAAACCTGGTCAAGAACTACAGGACACGTATGATCTATGTAATTGCAAACAAAGGTTTCTGTACCAAATATTAAGTTCTGCTTTTCTGATGTATCAAAGACTTATGTCATGCAATAAAATGCAAATTAATTTCTTAAAAATCATACAATGTGATGTAGTGTACCTATGATAAAAATGACATACCTCTACATGCTTTGTAAGTAGGAAAACTTGCAAAATCGGCAGTGTATCAAATACTTGTCCTCCCAACTGTATATCAAACTAAGGTTAAATATCTTGAGTGAGTTAGTATGTGTTTTTTGAAAAAAAATATTAACTATTGGAACCAAGACTTAAAAATAACTGGCACAAGATGGAGGGAATGTTGGAACATAACTAATGAAATTAAAGTTAGCAAAATTGTACTATTAATCCAGTATAAACTAATGTATAGAATTTATTACATGAGACAAAATTAACAAATTCTACAGCACAACGACAGAGTCATGTCTTAAGTGTAAAACTAACAATGAGTCAATAATTCATGCTTTCTGGGAATGTTATAATTCCTAAAGTTATGGGCGGAGATAGAAGTTGTCTGTCAGAAGTATTACAATGTAAACATACTTTTAATCCGTCTGTCTGCATATTTCATGACATGGCATATGGGGGGTGTAGAGAGACCCAATGAGCTGGACGATTCTCTTCTCATCACTCATCTTGTAAAAACGTATACTAAAAATATATGAAAAAATAAACATATCTTATAAAATTAAAAGGGTTGTAAAAAGTATGTTTTTAACATTGGTTAATCATGTCCTTCTGTTATTGTCTTAATGCATCTCATTATTCTTAAAGCTTTGCATATTTAACAGTGTATCGACATATCTCCTCTCTCCAGACTAGCTGACTGTAAAATCACATATGAATCCTGTGAGACTCTGGCCTCAGCTCTGCAGACACCAAACTCCCACCTGAGAGAACTGGACCTCAGCTACAATGACCTGGGAGACAGAGGAGTGGAGCTGCTCTGTGTTGGACTAACCAGTCCACTCTGCAACATACAGACACTAGTGTGAGTTCAATATCTTCAGTATGAGTTATTATGTGGATGTTTTAAACATGTGTTAATCATGTGCTCTTCTACCCTCTAGTCTAGGTCAATGTGGTCTGACAGAGGGTTGCTGTTCAGATCTGGCCTCAGTCCTGAGTTCACCCAACTCACAACTGAAACAACTGGAGCTGAGAGACAATGACCTGCAGGACTCAGGAGTTACACTGCTGTCTGCTGGACTGGAGGATCCAGACTGTAAACTACACACACTGGGGTAAGTACAGCTGTTTCAGTCAGGTCGGTACTGAGCTTAGTAAAACAAATACTCTGAAAATCTGATGTTTCTTCACAATATTTGTGTCATGGACAAATGGATGGGTGTCCTACAAGATGATTGACACCAGTACATCAACCTAGACAGCTGTTGTGTGTCTCTGTAGGCTGTCTGGCTGTCTGGTCACAGAGGAGGGCTGTGCTGCTCTGTCTTCAGCTCTGAGGTCAAACCCCTCCCTCCTGAAAGAGCTGGACCTGAGCTACAATCACCCAGGAGACTCTGCAGGGGGACTGCTTTCAGCTGCTCTGGTGGATCCCACATATAAACCGATGAAGCTGAAGTAAGTCAGAATAGATGTCCTAATAGTGTGAGCAGCGGTTGTGTCATATGTAGTGTAGTAGGGTCAGTAACATGAGGACATGATGGTAGAATTAAGGGGAAGTTTTCTCAGCAGGCTGAGCACTCCAACACAGCATACATCATCACCACATGAACACTCTTCTTCTGTATCTCTGATTTCCTGTTGGAATTGTACTCCGTTCTGTATGCAGTAGGTAGTATAGAATACCTGTATGTCTCTAGTAATGAATTGTACTCCATTCTGTATGCAGTAGACAGGATAGAATACCTGTATGTCTCTAGTAAAGAATTGTACTCCGTTCTGTATGCAGTAGGTAGGATAGAATACCTGTATGTCTCTAGTAAAGAATTGTACTCCGTTCTGTATGCAGTAGGTAGGATAGAATACCTGTATGTCTCTAGTAAAGAATTGTACTCCGTTCTGTATGCAGTAGGTAGGATAGAATACCTGTATGTCTCTAGTAAAGAATTGTACTCCGTTCTGTATGCAGTAGGTAGGGTAGAATACCTGTATGTCTCTAGTAAAGAATTGTACTCCATTCTGTATGCAGTAGGTAGGATAGAATACCTGTATGTCTCTAGTAAAGAATTGTACTCCGTTCTGTATGCAGTAGGTGGGATAGAATACCTGTATGTCTCTAGTAATGAATTGTACTCCATTCTGTATGCAGTAGGTAGGATAGAATACCTGTATGTCTCTAGTAATGAACTTGGATAGTGCCCCAGAACACAACAATATGGTTTAAATGTTGACTGCCTTATTAGGTCTTTGTCAGTCAATAACCTGTTTCTCCTACAGTGTGGGTCATGGTGGAGAGTGCAGGCTGAAATCAGGCCTGAGGAAATGTAAGTCACTTTAATCCTAATTAACTGAATACTCAGAACTATAGTAACATAGTAACTAATCAATACTTGTTCTGTAACTACAAAACAACATTTTATATGAAGACGTGGTTTGATTAAACTCTCCTTTTGTCTACAGATGCCTGTCATCTCACCCTGGACTCAAATACAGCAAACCCAAACCTGATACTGTCTGAGGGGAACAGGAAGGTGACATTGGTGGAAGAGAAGCAGCATTATGAAGACCATCCAGACAGATTTGACTATCATTCCCACGTTCTCTGCAGAGAAGGCTTATCTGGAGGTCGTTATTACTGGGAGGTGGAGATGGATAGGTACCTGGATGGTGGCATGACTGTCATTGGTGTGGTGTACAAAGGAATGATGAGGAAGGGAGCTGGAGATGACAGTCGGATTGGACACAATAAGGAGTCCTGGTGTTTAGTCTGCTCTGACAGTCATTATCACTTTTTCCAAGCTGGAGTCCGTAGGAGATCCATCAATCGTCCTGATTCTATGAGAGTTGGTGTGTATCTGGACTGGCCAGCTGGTACTTTGTCCTTCTATAGTGTGTCCTCCTCTGGTACACTAAAACACCTTTACACAAGAAACACCACATTCACTGAACCCCTCTGTCCTGGATTTGGGTTTCTGTTTGGGGTTTACTCCTCCTCATCCTCAGTGACCCTGTGTCAGATAGATGACCAACACATTCAGAGGTGAGTCATATATATGTTTGATCATTTGTTTATCATTTGTTTCTCTCTGGAATCATTTCTATAATTAGATTAGTAGTAGTGGTGTGTTTTAATGTGTTCTGTTGGACCTACAGACAGTTAGATTAGTAGTAGTGGTGTGTTTTAATGTGTTCTGTTGGACCTACAGACAGTTAGATTAGTAGTAGTGGTGTGTTTTAATGTGTTCTGTTGGACCTACAGACAGTTAGATTAGTAGTAGTGTGTTTTAATGTGTTCTGTTGGACCTACAGACAGTTAGATTAGTAGTAGTGGTGTGTTTAATGTGTTCTGTTGGACCTACAGACAGTTAGGTTAGTAGTAGTGGTGTGTTTTAATGTGTTCTGTTGGACCTACAGACAGTTAGATTAGTAGTAGTGGTGTGTTTTAATGTGTTCTGTTGGACCTACAGACAGTTAGATTTCATTGTAAATAACAATTTGTTCTGAACTGACTTGCCTAGTTAAATATCACCATCAGTATTGACTTTATGGAAGGTGACATAGTGGGTTATGTCACATTTAGTCAATGCACCCTACATAGGGAGCGGTTTTGTCACCCTTTATACACCCTTTGTATTGCTTATGAAGACTGTATGTATGCTATATAAAGCCTTTATAAGTTGTATTTAGTTTAATCACAGTCTATCCTTCTGCTTTACCAACACCAGAGAACATGGTGGAGAGAGTTGGATCAAGCCTGGACCTGAGAACACCAGAGACCATGGTGGAGAGTGTTGGATCAAGCCTGGACCTGAGAACACCAGAGACCATGGTGGAGAGTGTTGGATCAAGCCTGGACCTGAGAACACCAGAGACCATGGTGGAGAGTGTTGGATCAAGTCTGGACCTGAGGACACCAGAGACCATGGTGGAGAGTGTTGGATCAAGCCTGGACCTGAGAAATGTGAGCGTTATTTGATTTAATTGTTTTTAAATCAAAATAGTTTTAAAGCGTTCATTATAGTTGATTCCCAGGCAAGGAACACAATCACGATCTATTTGGTCAAAACAAACTTAATAAAGGGTGAGTCAGCGATATGACGTAGAAGCACAAAGTAAACAGCATAGTGGGTCAATTTCTACAACAACTAAGACAGAGGCTAAACTTCTCTGCTGTTTTGGTTCCGTGACTAACAGTCTGTAAGAGAGTGAAGAGAACCCTTGCACATGAGCAGATACTGTGTGTGACTGTGAGAGAGAAGTCAGGCATCTTGCTCATCACAATATCTGTGGTGCTGCTCGTACATCATCATTTAGATAACTCTACCTTTAAGCTCTCATCCTAGAATCTACCAGAAATCAGACCCCCAACATCTACAAAACATGGACCAGAACGATGTTGTTTCCTGCTTCCACAAACATTAATTAATACAACACTAATGTCAGATTATGGGAGGCTAATGACTGTACATTCTGAGACTGTTGCTCACTTAAATTCATTTTTATAACAAGTCTATTTAATAATTATTCATTCATTAGTACATGAGATTGTCCATTTAAAACAACTACTACTTTTGACTTCAGGGATTCTTCAGAGCTGTAAGACTTGTGACGATAGTGAGGTAAGTCATAATGTCAATTTTTACTTTTACATACCTGTAGGAGTCAGGCACAGTCTCAAAGCCAGGTGTGTACTGACCAACCATTCATACTGGGATATAGACAGTCCTGTGTTCTGCTTGTAGGCATGCAGGATTTTAGCTGTTGTCAAATTTTGTCATTAGACAGTTTAATTGATAAATCACCAGCATTCCATGTAACATTGAATAAATACATTAGATTAGTTACTTTGGTTAATGGGCCAGTTTCCCAGACACAGATTAAGTCTAGTCCTGGACCTTAAAGAACTTTCTATTGAAACTTCCATTGAGCATGCTTTTTAGTCCAGCACTAGACTCAATCTGTGTCCAGGAAACAGGCCCCATATGTATTACTGACATGCTTGTCCTTGTTCAGGACTCCACACACTGGCTTCAGATTGAACCCTTGACTTCCACTGTCCAGGGAGTGACAATGTTCAGGTAAAATAACTACTTTTAACATTTCATTCCACTTGCTAGTGTATTTCCCCATTACCTTTGGGAATAGTCTTCTAATCCAACCTCTCCATTTAACCATTGACCCTCTCTACCATATCTTGATGTTGCCCTCAGGCACAGGACACCCAAAGGGAGTTATGAGTGCACAGTGTCTGGTCTCCGCTGGCTGTGTGAGAGAGATGTCATTCTGAAGTATCACTTCAGGAACTGGGAACCCTACAGTCAACTTCTGAAAGACATGCAGTACACACAAGGTGGTCCATTGCTGGACATCACTATGGAGTTAGGTGAACTGGAGGAAGTTCATCTGCCACACTTTGTCTGTTTAGGTAAAACCATATAGAAATAGTATTCAGAAAGACATTTCCATGTAACTGAGTTTCACTTCCTGAGATAATGAATTAACTATTCTTGGAGTTTGAGTTTACTGTGATCTGGTACTGCATATTCTTTGCCTTTTAGTTGGATGAATAGTACAATATTTGTCTTTCTGTCTCCTTTGTACTGTGTTGTTCAGGGACCAACCCTTCCCTGAGGAATGAGATGAAGATTCTTCATGTAGAGGAACATGGAGTGTCTTTAGAGGAAGTGCATGAGGTCACCAGATTCCATGCTAAGATTCTCCATCCCAAGTTCTCAGCTATCTCTCTGATACTGAGCTATATCTTTTCTTGGAACGTCCACTGTGACGTGGTCCTCTATTTGGCAGTAAAAAGGTCAACAGTAATTTCAAGGCTGTACCTGCTCCTCAGAAACTCCAGTCAGAAAGAGGTGAGGCACTATCATTGAAGTGACAACAGTATGTTGAAACTTACTAAAGGAAAGCTGATAGTTTGTTGAAAATCTCTAGATTACAAAGACAACATGCAGCTCTGTGAGAAATCTATTTCTGTAGTAACATTCATTAATACAATAGAAACTATGACCAACATTGGTTTCTCAGTGAGCTGCAAGTTGTGTGAATTATGAGACTACATTGTTCTGACTGACTACTACATTGCTAATTTTGTAGGCTGTTCAGGAACGGGAGAAAAATCAGGTGTCCAAAGGATATTCAGAATTGGTCCTGTCAAGTCCAAACGGGTCCTTAAAGCTGAACAGTTGGTTTGCACTCAAGAATCCCCTCTCCACGTCCATCAATCCAGAGGTGCAGTTTTATCAGACTGAGGACATGAATCTGTCATATTGTATATGAATAACTGTAATATCATTCTATTTCTCTCTCTCTCTGTCTGATGTCTCAATCGTTGCACCATATGGCCTCCTACAGAAGATTCAGCTGTTACCTGCAGACACCACACCAAGCTGTTGTAAGATGATCATGAGAAACACAGGGGTTGACATTGAGATGGAGTTAATCGGGGATGATGAGAGGACAGTATGGAGAGAGATGGTACCAATAGGTAGGAGCAGATGTCAATCATAACTTTGTTATTTTCTGACAGATGCTCTTTAGAGTGATATAACCTATTTCTGTTTCTTTCAGATGAATACATCACTGAAACCCATTCAACTAGTAAGTAAACATGAGCGATACAAACCAATGACTTGAGGAACAGTCAACATGGTTTACAGTAGGACCTGGACTAATCCTGATTAATAAAAGACTGTCTTCAAGAACAATGACATCTCCTCCAGGACTTGATGTAGATTATCCTGGTTCTGAATGACCCAATGACATCTCCTCCAGGACTTGTTGTAGATTAGCCTGGTTCTGAATGTCCCAATGACATCTCCTCCAGGACTTGTTGTAGGTTAGCCTGGTTCTGAATGACCCAATGACATCTCCTCCAGGACTTGATGTAGATTAGCCTGGTTCTGAATGACCCAATGACATCTCCTCCAGGACTTGATGTAGATTAGCCTGGTTCTGAATGGCCCAATGACATCTACTCCAGGACTTGATGTAGATTAGCCTGGTTCTGAATGACCCAATGACATCTCCTCCAGGACTTGATGTAGATTAGCCTGGTTCTGAATGACCCAATGACATCTCCTCCAGGACCTGATGTAGATTAGCCTGGTTCTGAATGCCCCAGCCTGTTTTTCTGTGAAACCGATATGAATGAAACCATAGTGGTGTGATGTGTTCATTGATGCAGGTCGTTATTGTTACAGAATGTGTTCTTAGTGCTAAGATTCAATAATACAATTCGGACTTTTATCATTTGGAAAGAAGTCTGCTTTTAAATGTCTGAAATGTGAATTAACAAAAGTAGTTATATTGTAACCTGACTCTCTCAGGTGCTGTGTCGGGGGCAGGAGGTCTGGCTGTGAGCAGTCTGACTGGTTCTCCAGAGCAGCAGCTGCGTTCTGTACGGAAAGAGTTTGTGAAACGAGTATCAGGACCTGTCCTGGATGGTCTGCTGGACAGACTCCTGCAACACACAGTCATCAACCAGGAGGAAATGGAGTCAGTGAAGGTGATAGCTAAGAGGGCAGAGAAGGCACGTGACATCATCGACATGGTGTTGAGAAAAGGAAATGAGTCAAGTTCCAGGATGATCATCTTTCTTGGGGAGCTGGACCCCTGTCTTTGGACAGAGCTTCAGATCAACAGTTGTAGTCAACCCCTGGAGGTGGGGAGACCAGGCAGAGTAGACAGAAAGGATGGTTCAACATGTTCTTGCTGTCTGTTGCTTTAATTCAGGGTCACAAAAACGTACAGAAAATGTCAATCAAACATGACCACTATAATAACAATAAACTTACTGAAGGACCAACCACACAGCCTCTCTCCTTCTGCAGCCTCCTGGAAGTGTGGATCTTCTAGCAGGGGGGTCAGTCAGTCCTCCACTAGGTACCTAGCTGGACCCCTATCTAGCAGGAGGGTCAGTCAGTCCTACACTAGGTACCTAGCTGGACCCCTTTCTAGCAGGAGGGTCAGTCAGTCCTACACTAGGTACCTAGCTGGACCCCTTTCTAGCAGGAGGGTCAGTCAGTCCTCCACTAGGTACCTAGCTGGACCCCTATCTAGCAGGAGGGTCAGTCAGTCCTCCACTAGGTACCTAGCTGGACCCCTATCTAGCAGGAGGGTCAGTCATCCACTAGGTACCTAGCTGGACCCCTATCTAGCAGGAGGGTCCTTCAGTCCTAGACACATTCAACATAAATGTATTTTATGAATATATTGTACAGTGTTGGCCTGTTAGAGGTTCATGAGAGAGACTGAACATCAACACAACCACCTCAGACTATCAGCAGCTTTCTCAGTGAGAGCCTCACGTCTGGAACACATTGAGCATTGACAGACATAAGGAGCTGTGTAACCTGTCACTCCTTTACCAATGACTTGAGAGTGGCTGAAGGACAATCAGCCCCCATCTATACACAATGTTTTACCAAATGTTTTTTAATGTATTTTTTTATGTTTATCTACCTGCCCAGGGACTACATTTAAAAACTAGCTAGCTGGCTAAATCTGGCACATTTACAGAAATGTTGATTGATGTGCAAAATCCCTGTCAAATACATGTAATACATTCTGTGTGTGTCTTTGTTTAAACTGTGTATGTGAGTTGGTCTCTGATTACTGTGATTAGTTCAATGTAATGTCATCTACTATACATTCTAATCAGTCTGTTTTGGGGTTTGCAGAATCATTGTATATCATTGGTTACCCATCCTGTCATGTGACCACACAGATGTGACTGTCTATCTCAGTGGTTCCCATCCTGTCATGTTACCTCACAGATGTGACTGTCTATCTCAGTGGTTCCCATCCTATCATGTTACCACACAGATGTGACTGTCTATCTCAGTGGTTCCCATCCTGTCATGTGACCACACAGATGTGACTGTCTATCTCAGTGGTTCCCATCCTATCATGTTACCTCACAGATGTGACTGTCTATCTCAGTGGTTCCCATCCTATCATGTTACCTCACAGATGTGACTGTCTAGCTCAGTGGTTCCCATCCTATCATGTTACCTCACAGATGTGACTGTCTATCTCAGTGGTTCCCATCCTATCATGTTACCACACAGATGTGACTGTCTATCTCAGTGGTTCCCATCCTATCATGTTACCTCACAGATGTGACTGTCTATCTCAGTGGTTCCCATCCTATCATGTTACCTCACAGATGTGACTGTCTATCTCAGCGGTTCCCATCCTATCATGTGACCACACAGATGTGACTGTCTATCTCAGCGGTTCCCATTCTATCATGTTACCTCACAGATGTGACTGTCTATCTCAGTGGTTCCCATCCTATCATGTTACCTTCACAGATGTGACTGTCTATCTCAGCGGTTCCCATCCTATCATGTTACCACACAGATGTGACTGTCTATCTCAGCGGTTCCCATCCTATCATGTTACCTCACAGATGTGACTCTCTATCTCAGTGGTTCCCATCCTATCATGTTACCACACAGATGTGACTGTCTAGCTCAGTGGTTCCCAACCTATCATGTTACCACACAGATGTGACTGTCTATCTCAGCGGTTCCCATCCTATCATGTTACCACACAGATGTGACTGTCTATCTCAGCGGTTCCCATCCTATCATGTTACCTCACAGATGTGACTGTCTATCTCAGCGGTTCCCATCCTATCATGTTACCACACAGATGTGACTGTCTATCTCAGTGGTTCCCAACCTTTCCCATTCTGGAGACCATCAAATCACCGTCAAAAGCTCTTGAGGACCACCACTCACCATTCACAGAGTCGCTGATATTTTTCCACATCAGATATGTTGATGTTTAAGTTCTGTCAATACATGTGAATGTAACAAGTCCTGTAAAAGTCTATTATCATAAACTATTTGTATCATGAAAAGGAATGTAAAATTGCTTATAATACAATTAATACTCCTGTTATTATTATTGAATAATAAAATACTACAATCTCTAAATAATTGCAGACCAGCTGCACCACCCCCACGGACCACAGGTTGGGAACCACTGGTCTAGAGTCCTTCTACCTGGTTGTTGTGTCACACTGCCCTCTCCTGGTAGCACTGCAAAACATCACCTAAATAAATCAAATCAGGAAATAAAAAATGTAACTGCACTTTTACTAGTTAAAATCTTAATTTATAGACGGAATACTTGTATTAAGTGTATGAAGACTTTACATGACATAAATATCAACAAATAAACCTATATGTGTTGAATCCGCCCACTGTGTTGAAACAGGAAGTCCATTTATAAGGAAGTAGAGGAAAGGGTCTCTTATTATTACTCAATGGTGCCGCTGCTTCGCTTCACCTCCGTTCTGCCAATAAAAATAACCAAGACCTAGAAACAATAAGGTCGTGACCTCGGTGATTTTCCTTCAAAATAAAGGTGATGATGATGAAAAATAATACAAATGGTTGAAATTTGTAACATTTTATGAGGAAATGTTAGCAGCCTTAGAATGTTGTTTAACAATATGAAAAAAGCAATGAAGTCAATATTCTTTATAGCACAAATAATAATATAGCATTGATATTTGTTAACAACATTAAAGCAATTATTACCAGAAAGTTGCCATGGTAACAGCAGTAATACAAATAACCAACAAAATGATCCAACATAAATCCAAGATGGCGTAGCAGTCAGACGTCTTTGTCCTGTCGTGTCCCTTGTATATATCTTTTTATATCTTTTTCTTCACATTCTTTTAAAAATATTTTCTTAAACCTCAACTTCTAAATCCACTCCTGCAACCCGCCTCACCCAATGTGGCGTGGGTCTGTTTTTTTTTCTAAAGTATTTCTATTTCGGATCTGGAATCCCTCAACTGAAGCTAGCCAGCTACCAGCTATCAGTCAGCAAACCACTGCTAGCGGTCATCAGCTAACCTTGAGCTCGGAAAGCTCTCGCCAGTTCATACAACGTGACTCAAACCAGAGCATAAAGGACCTATTTTTCTCTCCATATCCCCGGATTCCTACCGCAAACTCTCAACATTTTCATCTGGATCCTCGCAACTAGCTAACCGCACTACTGGTTCATAGCATTTGACAGACCAACACCTCACCAGTCTTCTTCTCTCTAAGATGAGATCTTGAAACTGAGATATCTCGTTCTCAAAACATAATCTGGGTTTACTGCCAAATTACAGCTACTGATAGTGAGGATTTGTACAGTCAGCCACTTGACGAACACACATTGGTTTATAGAACAGCACATGAATAAAACACAGACATTTGTTAAAAGAAAAGGAAACATAATTTCCCTAACAGTAATTTAAGTGTCTTTGTCCACAGACTAGGAGACAGGCCTCAGCATCTTCAGGTTAGGTGAAGAAGTGTCTTTGTCCACAGACTAGGAGACAGGCCTCAGCATCTTCAGATTAGGTGGAGAAGTGTCTTTGTCCACAGACTAGGAGACAGGCCTCAGCATCTTCAGATTAGGTGGAGAAGTGTCTTTGTCCACAGACTAGGAGACAGGCCTCAGCATCTTCAGATTAGGTGGAGAAGTGTCTTTGTCCACAGACTAGGAGACAGACCTCAGCATCTTCAGATTAGGTGCTACAAGACAGAGGATGGAGGAGAAGGGAAGAGAGAGATCAGAAAGTATGGAGAAGAAGGAGGAGTGAGATACACCTGAGATAATGATGTGATGATAGTCCTATGATACACCTGAGATAAGGATGTGATGATGGTCCTATGATACACCTGAGATAATGATGTGATGATGGTCCTATGATACACCTGAGATAATGATGTGATGATGGTCCTATGATACACCTGAGATAATGATGTGATGATGGTCCTATGATACACCTGAGATGATGTGATGATGGTCCTATGATACACCTGAGATAATGATGTGATGATGGTCCTATGATACACCTGAGATAATGATGTGATGATGGTCCTATGATACACCTGAGATAATGATGTGATGATGGTCCTATGATACACCTGAGATAATGATGTGATGATGGTCCTATGATACACTTGAGATAATGATGTGATGATGGTCCTATGATACACTTGAGATAATGATGTGATGATGGTCCTATGATACACCTGAGATAATGATGTGATGATGGTCCTATGATAGAACTATACTAAGATACATTTATTACAGGCAGCAACACAAAAACATGCTTCCATTCTGAAAAATACTTTCTCTTTGATCTGGGTAGCTATGTTTTTATTTGACCTATATTTAATCATCCCACATATTCAAGGGAGGGAGAAAAGAAAAGGGTCTTACCTAGATTCACTCAAGTACTTAACAAGATGGTGTTCATGTTCACTGAGAGCTTTGAGACAAGCTCCCATCACTTCTGGTCCTTTAGGGAGGACTGCATTCAGTAGTTCTCTCATTCGCTCCTGTTCAGTTGTTTCAGCTGTTATTCTGGAGTACTCTTCATCACCAATCATGCCCTTTGACGACAGAACATCTGCTATTGGCATTGGGTTTTTGACTCCCTGAATGAGTTTAGCCCTGTGTTTCTTCAGAAACTCCTCAGCAGGAATCCCAGGGAGTGTTAATGCTGAAGGGAGGTGAATTAAATGAATATGGCTTTAGGGTGAACAGCAGCTGTTTCTACATCTAACAGTCTCTCTAGTTATCATTCTTCTGATAGTCATTTCTTGTATAGAGCTGACTCCAGGGTTGTAGTCATTTCATATTCAAGTCAGTCAATTTAAACACATTTTTTTCTTCCCACTAGTCATTGAAAATAGATGCCATTTTCCAGTTATTGAATTGGAATATCAGTTTACTTCCTGAATTGACTGACTTATTTGGAATTGACGCCTACCCTGGCTGACACGATTGTCTATTCTACATAACATACAGAGCCTTGCAAAAGTGTTCATACCCCTTGGATTTCTCTGTTGTGTTATATAGTGGGATTAAAAAGGATTTAATTGTAATGTTTTGTCATCAATCTACTGAAAATACTCTGTAATGTCAAAGTGGACCTGTCCTCCATATATACTACATCTGGAAGGTCCCTCAGTCAAGTATCGCATTTCAAGCACAGATTCAACTATATACAAAGACCAAGGATGTTTCTGAAAGCCTCATATTCACCGCCTTCGAAAAGTATTCAGACCCCTTGACTTTTTCCACATGTTGTAACGTTACAGCCTTATTCTAAAATAGATGACAAAAAAAATCCGGAGCAATCTAGTGGCTCAGACCCTGGTTTAATTCCTGGCTGTATCACAACCCGCCGTGATTGGGAGTCCCATAGGGCGGCGCACAATTGGCCCAACGTTGTCCGGGTTAGGCCGTCATTGTAAATAAGAATTTCTTCTTAACTGACTTGCCTAGTTAAATAAAAAACATCAACAAACAATACCCCATAACGACATCACATAACCCCATAACGAATTCACAATACCCCATAATGACATCACTATACCCCATACTGACATCACAATACCCCATAACGACATCACAATACCCTATAATGACATCACAATACCCCATAATGACATCACAATACCCCATAACGACAAAGCGAAAACAGGTGTAGACATTTTTTGCAAATGTAAGTATTCAGACCATTTGCTATGAGACTCGAAATTTAGCTCAGTTGCATCCTGTTTCCATTGATCATCCTAAAATGTTTCTACAACTTGATTGGAGTCCACCTGTGATAAATTCAATTGATTGGACATGATTTAGAAAGGCACACACCTGTCTATATAAGGTCCCACAGTTGACAGTGCATGTCAGAGCAAAAAAACAAGCCATGAGGTCTCAGGAATTGTCATAGAGCTCTGATATAGGATTGTGTTGAGGCACAGATCTGGGGAAGGGTACCAAAACATTTCTGCAGCGTTGAAGGTCCCAAGAACACAGTGGCTTCCATCATTCTTAAATGAAAGGAGTTTGGAACCACCAAGACTCTTCTTAGAGCTGGCCGATCCCGGCCAAACTGAACAATTGGGGGAGAAGAGCCTTGGCCGGGGATGTGACCAAGAACCTGGTGGTCACTCTGACAGAGCTCCAGAGTTCCTCTGTGGAGATGGGAGAACCTTCCAGAAGGACAACCATCTCTGCAGCACTCCACCAATCAGGCCTTAATAGTAGAGTGGGCAGACGGAAGCGACTCCTCAGTAAACGGCAGATGACAGCCTGCTTGGAGTTTGCCAAAAGAGTTTGCTGTTGAAGTGTTACATCTGGAAGAAACCTGGCACCATCCCTACAGTGAAGCATGGTGGTGGCAGCGTCATGCTGTGGGGATGTTTTTCAGCGGCAGGGACTGGGAGACTAGTCAGGATCGAGGGAAAGATGAACATTCAAAGAGATCCTTGATGAAATCCTGCTCCAGAGTGCTCAGGACCTCAGACTGGTGCGAAGGTTCACCTTCCAACAGGACAACAACCCAAAGCACACAGACAAGACAATGCAGGAGTGGCTTCGGGACAAGTCTCTGAATGTCCATAAGAGGCCCAGCCAGGGCCCGGACTTGAACCCAATCCAACATCTCTGGAGAGACCTGAAAATAGCTGTGCAGCGACGCTCCCCATCCAACCTGACAGAGCTTGAACGGATCTGCAGAGAAGAATGGAAAAAACTTCCCAAATACAGGTGTGCCAAGCTTGTAGTGTCATACCCAAGAAGATTCTAGGCTGTAATCGCTGCCAAAGGTGCTTCAACAAAGTACTGAGTAAAGGGTCGGAATACTTATGTAAGGAAACACCCCCCTGAAATGGACAAAAATGAATGGGAAGTTATTGGCACCATATGAAACATGAACACAATGTACAATACCACTCAATTCGGCGTCGTTTCATTCAAAACTGATTGCAAATGCCATATGGCAAATGCCAAGTGTAACACTGCAAAAATCCAATAGATGGCGAATGCGCTTTACCGTAATTTTTCATATTGCAAATGTAACACAAGTCAAGACACCCTTAAAAAAGCTTAACCTGTTTGGGCTATAGGGGGCGTTTTGGAAAAACTGGAAAATATGTGCAAATTTTCAAACGGCCTCTTAATCAATTTTTGCTCTTACAATATGCATATTGTTAATACTATTGGATAGAAAAGAGTCTCTAGTTTCTAAAACCGTTTTAATTTTTTCTCTGAGTGGAACACAAGTCCTTTGGCAGCACTTTCCCCGACCAGGAAGTAAAATGCAAGATGTTTATGCTCGCTTCAACGCTCTGCCTATACATGGTCATGCCACTTATGACCCGAAACACACCTCGTACGCCTTCCTCTGGGTGTCAAGAGTACGTCAGAGGAGAAATCTTGCGTTTATCTTGTTTTGACGTGAAATAAGACCTATTTCTTTGACATGACCGTCAATTTCAGGAAGTCAGAAGCGCGCGACTTGGGAGAGATATCATGTTTTGTTTTGCTGCCGTTTCGGATGTGAACTATCTCCAGCTCGGATTTGATTTGATAAATGAGACCATCTCATCGTAATGTATGTTTTTTCAATATAGTTTAACTTCTTGCAACTATAGGGGGTGCTGTTCCGCATTAGCATTTTTTGGTCTCCAAATTAAACTGCCTCGTGCTCAATTCTTGATCGTACAATATGCATATTATTGTTATTATTGGATAGAAAACACTTTCTAGTTTCTATAGCCGTTGGAATTTTGTCTCTGAGTGGTACAGAACTACTTCTACATCACTTTTCCTGACAGGGAGTCAGATTTCAGAAATTTTTACCCCTGATCTGGGATCGGTTTTAAGGTGCCAGTAGATGCTATAGAGAAACCGACACTGCCTACGTCTTCCTCTGGGTGTCAGTACGTCATCACGTTTTGAATGGATTCGATTGCGCAATCAGAGCCACTATAAAACACGAAAACGTAGAAGTACCGCTCTCTTCCTGCATGCGTCATGCGCAAAATGGACATCAGACCTGCCTCCTTCCAAATCGTTGTTTAGAGAGTGATATTTCTCCGGTCATGTTTTTAGTCGTTATAGTTGTTAAAAACATCATAATGTAGTTAATTTGAACCGTTTTATAGCAATTTATATCCGTTTAGTGCGATTTTGAGGAATTTCTTTGTCGTGCACTCTGAAACTTTGGACACGTTTCGGGGTCCCGTTCGATCGTTAGTGGATATTTCGAAGGACAGAGGACATCTATCGACCAAAAGAAGATTCGACCCAAGAAAGGATTCTTTGCCCAAGATTCTGATGGAAGAACAGCTCACAGTAAGAACAATTTATGATGATAAATCGTGTTTCTGTCGATAAATGTTAAACGTTTATGTCGCCATCTTGTTTGCTATAGCTTCGCTTGGCGCAACCTGTATTGAAAAGTAAGGATAATTTAAAAAATGTAAATCAGCGATTGCATTAAGAACTAATTTGTCTTTCGATTCCTGTCAACCCTGTATTTTTTAGTCAAGTATATGATTAGCTTTCAATTAAACTAGATCACTCTGAAAGATGACGTCAGACATTTTGAGGCTTGATTTCCTAGTATTTTCATTGTGTAACCACGGTTTTGTATGGCTAAATATGCACATTTTCGAACAAACTGTATATGTATGTTGTAAAATGATGTTACAGGAGTGTCATCGGAAGAATTCTGAGAAGGTTAGTGAAAAAATTAATATATTTTGGCGGTGATTACGTTATAGCGCTCTTTGGCTGGAATCGATGCTCTGGTAACGTTTTCACATGTGGTATGCTAACTTATCGATTTATTGTGTTTTCGCTGTAAAACGCTTAGAAAATCTGAAATATTGTCTGGAATCACAAGATCTGGGTCTTTCCATTGCTATGCTTTGTCTATTCTTATGAAATGTTTTATTAAGAGTAAATTGGTCATACACGTTGCTCTCTATAGTAATTCTAGTCGTCTTGTGATGGTCGGTGCAATTGTAAACTGTGATTTCTACCTGAAATATGCACTTTTTTCTAACAAAACCTATCCTATACCATAAATATGTTATCAGACTGTCATCTGAAGAGGTTTTTTCTTGGTTAGTGGCTATCAATATCTTAGTTTAGCCGAATTGGTGATAGCACCTGAAGTAGTAAGAAACTGATGGAGTTAGAAAAGTGGTGTATTTTGCTAACGTGTTTAGCTAATAGATTTACATATTTTGTCTTCCCTGTAAAACATTTTAAAATCTGAAATGGTGGCTTTATTCACAAGATCTGTATCTTTCATCTGGTGTCTTGGACTTGTGATTTAATGATATTTAGATGCTACTATCTACTTGTGAAGCTATGCTAGCTATGCTAATCAGTGTGTGGGGGGGTGGGGGGTGATCCCGGACCCGGGGTAGAGGCTCGTTAGAGGTTAATCAGATTATTTGAATTTTTTGGGGAGTTTTGCCGTGTTCCGTAATGTTTACTTTGTTTACGTTGGAGAGATCCGTGCCACTCGACTAGTACCCCTGCTAAATGAAGATGGAAAGTTGCCATTCTGAATGGATTGAACGACTCTTCTGGACTAAGGACAACTTGATCAACATTCTGATGAAAGATCAGCCAAAGTAAGACCAAATTTATAATGTTATTTCATATATCTGTCGTGCATGTCAACTGGTCGCGCGCGCCCAAGTGTGTCTGTCTGGTGTGGCTATGCTAATTTAGCGCTACATTTAGTTTTCGATGTAAAACATTTAATAAATCGGAAATATTGTCTGGAATCACAAGAATCCTGTTTTTCAATTGCTGCACAGTATGTATTTCTCAGAAATGTTTTACGAGGAGTAATTAGGTATTTGATGTTGGTGTCTGTAAATGTTATGGCTGCTTTCTGATTGTAGCTGAAATGTAATTTATGATTTATACCATAAATATGCACATTTTTCAAAAAAAACATATGCTATACAATAAATATGTTATCAGACTGTCATCTTATGAAGTTGTTTCTTGGTTTAGTGGCTATATATATCTTCATTTGGTCGAATTAGTGATAGCTGGTGATGGACGTAAAAACTGATTGGTGTTAGAAAGTGGTGTCTTTTGCTAAGGTGGTTAGCTAATAGATTTACATATTTTGTCTTCCCTGTAAAACATTTAAAAAATCGGACATGTTGGCTAGATTCACAAGATGTCTGCCTTTCATATGCTGTATTGGACTTGTTAATGTGTGAAAGTTAAATATTTTAAAAAAATGTATTTTTTGAATTTGCCGCTCTGCCTTTTCAATGGAATGTGGGAGAAAAAGGTTAATGGACCGTTTTTCGAAATTATTTTGATTTTTATGTCAATTACACATGTATAAGAACTGTATGAACATACTTTTGTCAAATTTTATTATCATAATTTTTTTTTTTTTTTTACTAGTCCATAAGGCATATGTTTTGTCCATTTGCAATATGATTTCATAAGAAGTCAAAAGTCAAAAATAATGATAAAAAAAATAAAAAATCCAAAATGACAAGGGGCGCCCCCTTATGGATGGGCAAGGGTGGGGGGTGCTCCCTACCCAACCGTTGACCCCTTGCTCCCCACTAAAGAAATTGTAATCACCAGGTGCACGGCTGTCCATTTGCAATATGTTTCAATGGGCAATTACCATCACGAATTTGACATGCTCAAAAATACTGCAGAAATGCAAAAGTGACTGACCCGATGAACTCGGGATGGCCGGGCAGTGATAGTGGTTCCTCTCCATCGCTCATGGTGTTGATTTCATCATGTCCATTTGGTGATGTTTTTTCACTGTTGAATCATATTGCAAATGTACAGACATCCATTTTTTAAACCTCCACAAATCACTCAGGCTGGCCCCCATTGACTTGGGGCCGTAGTATAGTGCTCCCATAGCGGGCATGGAAGTCTGGATGCCCCCTAAAAGCATTTAAAACCATATTGAAAATCGTGCCTGGTAACCCAAAACATGAAACATAGAATATTTTAGAGAAGAAAAAACAGATTTTTTTTTGACTTTTTTTGAAAACCTCCATAAATCACTCAGGCCGGCCCCCATGGACTTTGGGCCATAGTATAGTGGTCCCATAGCGGGCATGGAAGTGTGGATGCTCCCTAAAAGCTTTTAAAACTGTTTTGAAATCGTGCCTGGTAACACAAAACATGAAACATAGCCTATAATACTGCAGAAATGCAAAATTGACTGGCCTGATGAACTCGGGATGGCCGGGCAGTGATAGTGGTTCCTCTCCATCGCTCGTTGTGTTGATTTCATCATGTCCATTTGGTGATGTTTTTTCAGTGTTGAATCATTTTGCAAATGTACAGTTACATTTGCAATATGTTTCAATGGGCATTTACCATCACGAATTTGACATGCTCAAAACTCCTGCAGAAATTCAAAATTGACTGGCCTTGATGAACTCGAGATGGCCGGGTAGTGAGAGTGGTTCCTCTCCATCGCTCGTTGTGTTGATTTCATCATGTCCATTTGGTGATGTTTTTTCACTGTTGAATCATATTGCAAATGTACTGTGCATTTGCAATATGTTTCAATGGGCATATACCATCACGAATATGACATGCTCAAAACTCCCGCAGGAATAAGAAATTGACTTGGCCGATGAACTCGGGATGGCCGGACAGTGATTCTGGTTTCTCTCCATCGCTCGTTGGTGTTGATTTCAGAATGTCATTTCGGTGATGGTACCTCACTGTTTAAACATATTGCAAATGTACAAAAGTCAACTAGCAAGTCAGTGTCCATCAGTCAATTAGATATTTTCAGACACCAACCTGATACAAACTGACACCCGCCTCTTTCAACTCGTTTAGAAGCCAACTATCACATATTTCCGAGCAGGCCCAAAATTCACAGGGCCTTCTATTTAAACCACAATAAAAACATATAACACATAGTTACATTCTAACTGCGGGTCCAGTTCTGACATTATGTGTAGACCTATGTGAGGTGACCTCAAATCCAAAGTTTAGGCTCGATAGGTTATTCAGTGCCTGAGCAAGACCTTAATTGGTGCTGAAAATCCACCTTTTTCCATGCCTTGCTACGGGGTCCTTGAATGAGCTATCGGACAGAAATGTTGGGGTCCATCTATATGGGCCGAGCCGGTTTCAATGCACCTAGTCTTGCAACTCTGGGACTTTTCTAAATATCGTCATTTTCGTATTGGTCCAAATGAATTGAAGTTATTGCAAATGTACAAGGCTGTTTCTCGGTCTCAGAACCTTCTAGAGCAACATAACTCACCTTACACTATCGACCTGAGCTCTATAACAGGTTTCTAAAGTTTCAGAGCTCTAAGTCTAACGGTTCTTTAATAGTTCGAACAAAAGTAACTATTGCAGGCACTGTCTGTCTCTAAGCCCCACAGTGTGTCACTCCATCCTTTCTGAGTGGGTGTGTGCGTTTTTCTTGGAAATCTGATGGGATGAATGACTGATTTAGAGTTCACGAGGGTTGCCTAATCACACATATGAAGTTTTGGAAAGATGTACTTTTTTAACCCTTCAAAACAGCACCTTTGACACCAATTATGGCACTTCCGGTTGGTACAGGGAGCTAAAAGTAAACACATATCCTCATTATGGTAGGCTTTTACAGAATCCTGAGTTTTAAGTCTTTATGTTAAGAACTGACTGATTTACAGAGGGTTAAATGAGTGTGTGTTATTTCAGAAAATCACAGAAAATCACAGAATTCTCGCAGAGCTTCAAAACCCACTTAAAAAATGTTCGCCTGAACACGCTGCAACTGGATCTGTAACTTTTTTGGGAAAAAAACTCATTTTTGTGAACATCACCAATTGTACAATGTACGATTTCTCTTAAATTAGGATAGATAAATGGCTGGTTCTTTTTTTCCTGACACCGTAGGTTTATGTACTTTGACGTGAAGTGGTCAAATTAGCACTCTATTTTCGTCTTTGACCTTTAATCCCAGAAAATTGGCCATAACTCAAAAAGCGTTGAGGCCTCGACGCCATCTTGTTCGGGGCCAACTGCCCATTATGCCAAACCTATGCTCACCAAGTTTCGTCTTCGAAATCTTTTTTGTTTAGGAGAAAAGGCCACGTCATGGTTGTTGATGTTTTGTACATTTGCAATATGATTCCATTCACCCTCTGGTGGGATATACCGGGACAGCGAAAAAACAACCAAAATTAGAAAATTTCATCAAACGTAAACCGAATGTCCGAGAGACTTCATTCGATGACTTCCTGAAAGTCCTGGCCCCCGTGCACGGCCCTCCGCCGTCCGCAAATGTTTCAAACGTTGGCGGACGTCTAGTAAGGGACCGCACATTTGCAATATGGTGTTTCTCACTAACCATACGGCAAATGTCAAAATGTTCCCTTCAGGTATGTAAATGTGATCGTTTTTTATTTTTAATACATTTGCAAAAATGTCTAAACTTGTTTCCGCTTTGTCATTATGGAGTATTGTGACGTCATTGTGGGGTATTGTGATGTCATTCTGGGGTATTGTGTGTAGATTGATGAGGGGAAAAAACAATTGTATCCATTTTAGAACAAGGCTGTAACGTGAGAAAATGTGGAAATGTCACAGGGTCTGAATACTTTCCGAATGCATTGTAACTCTCATGTTTACTGACTTGTTGAATGGGTGTCAGTGATGTATTCTGTCACACCCTGATCTGTTTCACCTGTCTTTGTGATTGTCTCCACCCCCCTCCAGGTATCGCCCATCTCCCCATTACCCCCTGTGTACTTATTCCTGTGTTCTCTGTTTGTCTGTTGACAGTTTGTCTTGTTTGTTCGAGTCAACCAGTGTTGTGTCTCAGCTCCTGTTTTTTCCCCAGTCTCTCTTTTCCTGTCTTCCCGGTTTTGACCCTTGCCTGTCCTGACTCTGAGCCTGCCTGCCTGACCACTCTGGCTGCCCCTGTCCCTGACCCCGCCTGCCGACCTGTACCTTTAACCCACCTCTGGTTTACTGACCCCCGCCTGCCTTGACCTGTCTTTGCCTGCCCCTGTTACAATAAACACTGTTACTTGGACAGTCTGCATCTGGGTCTTACCTTGGTTCTGATAGTATTCATCTGAAAGATAAACAACATGAGGTTATATCACTTTAAATAGCATCTGGTACAAAAGTACGAAGTGATGATTGACATATGCTCCTACCTCGTGATACTATTTCTGTCCATACTATCCTCTCATCATCACTGAATAACTCCATCTCAATGTCAATCCCTGTCATTTTCACAACCGCCTTGAAAAAGCTTGGTGTGGTGTCTCTATGTATGAGATGAATCCTCTGGAGGGAGAAGGAGAGTCTGTTTTAGCAATGTAAACATGTTTCCCATGCAAATAAAGCCATTTGAATTGAATTGAGAGTGAGAGAGAGAGAGCAATGGATAGAACTGTGACTGAAATGTCAGATTCATGTTCTTAGTCTACTAAAACTGTACCGGTGGATTGATGGCGGTAGAACAGGGAATGTTCAGTCTGAAGGAACTCTTCAGTTTGAAGGACTGCTCTGGTCTTGTGATGGGAAACCTTTTAGACCCTTGAAACTTTGATTCCTGTTGTTCCACAGCCTGTGAAACGAGGCATGAAATACCCAGCCAGTCAATGTATAGTCTTGTTCAAACATTATTCAGAAAACTAGCAACACACTTATCTTAATTTAATGAGTGTCAACATAAACTGCACAACTGTTTAGTTAAGGTCATCTCTATAATAATGGTCCCTCACCTGTATTTGGCCGGGGTTACTGGGGAACAGGTATAGGCGTGGAATTAGTGTTTCCTTCATCACTGTCAGATAGAGCATCAGCTCACAGTGGACATCTACGTTCCAAGAAAGGATATAGCTCAGTATAACAGAGATAGCTGAGAACTTGGGATGGAGAATCTTAGCATGGAATCTGGTGACCTCATGCACTTCCTCTAAAGACACTCCATGTTCCTCTACATGAAGAATCTTCATCTCATTCCTCAGGGAAGGGTTGGTCCCTGAACAACACAATACAAAGGAGAGAAAGACAAATATTGCATTATTCATCCAACTAAAACACAAAGAATATGCAGTACCAGATCACAGTAAACTCAAACTCCCAGAATAGTTCATTAATTCAGGAAGTGAAACTCAGTTACATGGAAATGTCTTTCTGAATAGTATTTCTATATGGTTTTACCTAAACAGACACAGTGTGGCAGATGAACTTCCTCCAGTTCACCTAACTCCATAGTGATGTCCAGCAATGGACCACCTTGTGTGTACTGCATGTCTTTCAGAAGTTGACTGTAGGGTTCCCAGTTCCTGAAGTGATACTTCAGAATGACATCTCTCTCACACCGCCAGCGGAGCCCAGACACTGTGCACTCATAACTCCCTTTGGGTGTCCTGTGTCTGAGGGCAACAACAAGATATGGTAGAGAGTGTCAATCGTCAAATGGAGAGGTTGGACTAGAAGACTATTCCCAAAGGTATTGGGGAAATACACTAGCAGGTGGAATGAAATGTTGAAAGTAGTTATTTTACCTGAACATTGTCACTCCCTGGACAGTGGAAGTCAAGGGTTCAATCTGAAGCCAGTGTGTGGAGTCCTGAACAAGGACAAGCATGTCAGTAATAAATATGGGGCTTGTTTCCTGGACACAGATTGAGTCTAGTGCTGGACTAAAAAGCGTGCTCAATGGAAGTTTCAATAGAAAGTTATTTAAGGTCCAGGACTAGACTTAATCTGTGTCTGGGAAACTGGACCATTAACCGAAGTAACTAATCTAATGTATTTATTCAATGTTACATGAAATGCTGGTGATTTATCAATTAAACTGTCTAATGACAAAATATGACAACAGCTAAAATCCTGCATGCCTACAAGCAGAACACAGGACTGTCTATATCCCAGTATGAATGGTTGGTCAGTACACACCTGGCTTTGAGACAGTGTTTATATTACTAAAGCAGAACACAGGACTGTCTATATCCCAGTATGAATGGTTGGTCAGTACACACCTGGCTTTGAGACTGTGTTTATATTACTAAAGTAGAACACAGGACTGTCTATATCCCAGTATGAATGGTTGGTTGGTACACACCTGGCTTTGAGACTGTGCCTGACTCCTGCAGGTATGTAAAAGTAAGAATTGACATTATGACTTACCTCAACATGGTCACAGGTCTTACAACTCTGAGGAATCCCTAAAGTCAAAAGTAGTTGTTATTTAAAATGGACAATCTCGTCGAATAATGAATTAATAATTATTAAATAGACTTGTAATAAAAATGAATATCAGTGAGCAACAGTCTCAGAATGTACACTCATTAGCATACCATATTTTGACATTAGTGTTATATTAATTAATGTTTGTGGAAGCAGGAAACAACATCGTTCTGGTCCATGTTTTGTAGATGTTGGGAATCTGATTTCTGGTAGATCCTAGGATGAGAGCTTAAAGGTAGAGTCAGCTAAATTATGTTGTACGTGCAGCACCACAGATATTGTGATGAGCAAGATGCTTGACATCTCTCTCAAACAGTCACACACAGCATCTGCCCATGTGCAAGGGTTCTCTTCACTCTCTTACAGCGGAGAAGTTTAGCCTTGTGCTCCAACGCTCTCAGTTGTTGTAGAAATTGACCCACTATGCTGTTTACTTTGTGCTTCTACGTCATATTGCTGACTCAACCTTTAAGTATGTTTAGACAAAATAGAGCATGATTGTGAATAATGAACGCTTAACAACTATTTTCCTTTAAAAACAATTAAAATCAGTTAACACTCACATTTCTCAGGTCCAGGCTTGATCCAACACTCTCCACCATGGTCTCTGGTGTTCTCAGGTCCAGGCTTGATCCAACACTCTCCACCATGGTCTCTGGTGTTCTCAGGTCCAGGCTTGATCCAACTCTCTCCACCATGGTCTCTGGTGTTCTCAGGTCCAGGCTTGACACAACTATCTCCACCATGGTCTCTGGTGTTCTCAGGTCCAGGCTTGATCCAACACTCTCCACCATGGTCTATGGTGTCCTCAGGTCCAGGCTTGATCCAACACTCTCCACCATGGTCTCTGGTGTTGGTAAAGCAGAAGGATAGACTGATTAACCTGTTGAGGACAGAGGGCGCTGTTTTCACTTTGGGGGAAAATCGAGCCCAATTTAAACGGCCTCGTACTCAATTCTTGCTCGTACAATATGCATATTATTATTACTATTGGATAGAAAACACTCTCTAGTTTCTAAAACCGTTTGAATTATATCTGTGAGTAAAACAGAACTCCTTTTGCAGCAAACTTCCTGATAGGAAGTGGAAAATCTGAAATCGATGCACTGTTCTAGGGGCTGCCTATTAAAGTCCTTGATATTTATTAGTTTAGATGCACTTCATACGTCTTCCACTAGATGTCGACAAGTAGTGAGAGAAGAAATTGAGTGTGTAACTTTATCTGGACTCGAATCATAGCTCTTGGCATGACGTGTCACCAGTTTCCTGTTTTCTGGAGAGCGCGAGGAGGGACCTGGATTTGCCTTCTGATAAGCTGACGTTATGGACGACTAATATCTCTGGCTTTGATTTTATTTGATACATGTGACAATATCATCGTAAAGTATGTTTTTTCAATATAGTTTAATCAGATTATTGAATTTTTTTCGGGAGTTTTGCCGTGTTCCGTTCTCTTCCGTTTGTTGACGATGGAGAGATTCGTGCCACTTGGCAAGTGTGCTTGCTAAATCGAGAGGGAAAAAGGCCGTTCTAAAACCAAACAACGATTGTTCCCGACAAAGGACCCCTTGTACAACATTCTGATGGAAGATCAGCAAAAGTAGGACCCATTCTATGATGTTATTTCATATATCTGTCGTACATGTGAACTAGTCGTTTGCGCCCAGCTTTTGGGTACTCTCTCGCTATACATAAGCTGGATGTCGTAATGAAGTTATTTTTAGAATTCTAACACGGCGATTGCATTAAGAACTAGTGTATCTATCATGTCCTATACAATATGTATTTTTTTGTTATGTTTATGAATAGCTATTTGGTCAGAATATGTGTGTCAGAAAAAGTGTCCGAAAAATATCCGGACGTTGTGGGAAAAAGATGCTACGTTAGCACAACGTTAGCACAATGTATAACCACTGATTTCAGCTCTAAATATGCACATTTTCGAACAAAACATAAGTGTATGTATAACCTGATGTTATAGGACTGTCATCTGATGAGGCTTATCAAGGTTAGTCAAAATTATATATCTTGCTGGTTTATTCGCTATCGCTAACGTGCCTATTGCTATCGCTAACGTGCCTTGGTGAATGAATGCGGTAGTGTGGTAGGCTATTGTAGTAAGCTAATATAATGCTATATTGTGTTTTCGCTGTAAAACACTTAATAAATCGGAAATATTGGCTGGATTCACAAGATGTTTGTCTTTAATTTGCTGTACACCATCGATTTTTCAGAAATGTTTAATGATGAGTATTTAGGTATTTGACGTTGGTGTCTGTAATTATTCTGTCTGCTTTCGGTGCAATTTCTGATTGTAGCTGCAATGTAAACTATGATTTATACCTGAAATATGCACATTTTTCGAACAAAACATAGATTTATTGAATAACACGTTATAAGACTGTCATCTGATGAAGTTGTTTGTTGGTTAGTTAGGTTGGCTTTGTGCATGCTACCTGTGCTGTGAAAAATGTCTGTCCTTTTTTGTATTTGGTGGTGAGCTAACATAAATATATGTGGTGTTTTCGCTGTAAAACATTTTAAAAATCAGACATGTTGACTGGATTCACAAGATGTGTATCTTTCATTTGCTGTATTGGACTTGTTAATGTGTGAAAGTTAAATATTTCTAAAAAATATATTTTCAATTTCGCGCTCTGCCTTTTCAGTGGAATGTGGGAGGAGTTCCGCTGACGGAACGCCAGAGCCAGACAGGTTAACTTCTTTGGGCTGCAGGGGCAGTATTGAGTAGCCTGGATAAAAGGTGCCCATTTCAAACGGCCTCGTACTCAATTCTTGCTCGTACAATATGCATATTATTATTACTATTGGATAGAAAACACTCTCTAGTTTCTGAAACCGTTTGAATTATATCTGTGAGTAAAAGAGAATTCCTTTTGCAGCAAACATCCTGACAGGAAGTGGAAAATCTGAAATCTATGCACTGTTCTAGGGGCTGCCTATTAAAGTCCTTGATATTTATTAGTTTAGATGCACTTCATACGTCTTCCACTAGATGTCGACAAGTAGTGAGAGAAGAAATTGAGTGTGTAACTTGATCAGGACTCGAATCATAGCTCTTGGCATGACGTGTCACCAGTTTCCTGTTTTCTGGAGAGTGCGAGGGACCTGGATTTGCCTTCTGATAAGCTGACGTTATGGACGACTAATATCTCCGGCTTTGATTTTATTTGATACATGTGACAATATCATCGTAAAGTATGTTTTTTCAATATAGTTTAATCAGATTATTGAACTTTTTTCGGGAGTTTTGCCGTGTTCCGTTCTCTTCCGTTTGTTGACGATGGAGAGATTCGTGCCACTTGACAAGTGTGCTTGCTATATCGAGAGGGAAAAAGGCCGTTCTAAAACCAAACAACGATTGTTCCCGGCAAAGGACCCCTTGTACAACATTCTGATGGAAGCTCAACAAAAGTAGGACCCATTTATGATGCTATTTCATATATCTGTCGGAACATGTTTACTAATAGTTTGCGCCCAGATTTTGGGCACTCTCTCGCTATAACGTAAGCTGGATGTCGTAATGAAGTTATTTTTAGAATTCTAACACGGCGATTGCATTAAGAACTAGTGTATCTATCATTTCCTATACAACATGTATTTTTTAGTAACGTTTATGAATAGTTATTTGGTCAGAATAGGTGAGTGTCATAAAAATATCCGGACATTCTGGGAAAAAGATGCTACGTTAGCACAATGTATAACCACTGATTTCAGCTCTAAATATGCACATTTTCGAACAAAACATAAGTGTATGTATAACCTGATGTTATAGGACTGTCTTCTGATGAAGCTTATCAAGGTTAGTCAAAAATTATATATATTTTGCTGGTTTGCTACGATCGCTAACTTTTGCTGCTGGGAAATGGCTTGTGTTTCTGGCTATTGTGGTAAGTTAATATAACGCTATATTGTGTTTTCGCTGTAAAACACTTAAGAAATCGGAAATATTGGCTGGATTCACAAGATGTTTGTCTTTAATTTGCTGTACACCATGTATTTTTCAGAAATGTTTTATGATGAGTATTTAGGTATTTCACGTTGGTGTCTGTAATTACTCTGGCTGCTTCGGTGCTATTTGTGACGGTAGCTGTGATGGTAGCTGCAATGTAAAACTGATTTATACCTCAACTATGCACATTTTTCGAACAAAACATAGATTTATTGTATAACACGTTATAAGACTGTCATCTGATGAAGTTGTTTCTTGGTTATTTTGGTTGGTTCTTGGTTGGTTTTGTGCATGCTACCTGTGCTGTGAAAAATGTCTGTCCTTTTTTGTATTTGGTGGTGAGCTAACATAAATATACATGGTGTTTTCGCTGTAAAACATTATAAAAATCGGACATGTTGGCTGGATTCACAAGATGTTTATCTTTCATTTGCTGTATTGGACTTGTTAATGTGTGAAAGTTAAATATTTCTAAAAAATATATTTTGAATTTCGCGCCCTGCACTTGGACGGGCTGTTGTCATAAGTGTACCGGCACCGCCCTGCAGCCATAACAGGTTAACTTCTTGAGCCTATGGGGGCGCCATTTCGACTTAGTAAAAATGAGTTCCCAAATTAAACTGCCTCGTACTCAATTCTTGCTCATACAATATGCATATTATTATTACTATTGGATAGAAAACACTCTCTAGTTTCTAAAACCGTTTGAATTATTTCTCTGAGTGAAACAGAACTCATTCTGCAGCACATTTCCTGTCAGGGAGTGGGATTTCAGAAATCGAGGTCCCTGTTCTGAGGTCAGTTTATAAGTCCCCATGTAAGCCATCGGGCTACATGCACTGCATACGTCTTCCTCTAGATGTCAGTAAGCGGGGAGAATTTGAATGGAGTGGATTGCGCAATCTGGGACCTTATATAAGACCATGGAACGGAAGTACCGTCCTTTTCAACGGTGCGCCTGGCGCAAGAAGACATCACAATGGCGTCCTGCAAACGCTTTCGTTTTAGTAGTTCTATATCTCCGGTCATGTTTTTATTCGTTATAGGTGTTAAAGACATCATAAGGTAGTTAATTTAAACTGACTTATAGCAGTTTATAGCAGTTTATTGCGATTTTCTGGGACTTCTCTGTCATGCGCTTTCACGAGTTGGACACCTCTCCAGTTGGTGGCTAACATTAGCGGCTATTTCGACCGGACAAGAGGACATCTTTCAACCCAAAGACGATTGTTCTGGAGAAAGGACACCTTGCCCAAGATTCTGATGGAAGCTCAGCTAAGAGTAAGCAGTCTTTATGCTGTTAATTCGTACTTATGTTGACAAATGTTAAATAATAATTCCGCCATGAATTATGGGGCGGTCTCGCTTTAGCGCACGCTGTATTGCGCAGTAACGTTAATTTTAAAAATCTAACCCAGCGATTGCATTAAAACACACCACTACTACTAATCTAACTGTCTGTAGGTCCAACAGAACACATTAAAACACACCACTACTACTAATCTAACTACTACTAATCTAACTGCTACTAATATAACTACTACTAATCTAACTGTCTGTAGGTCCAGCAGAACACATTAAAACACACCACTACTACTAATCTAACTGTCTGTAGGTCCAACAGAACACATTAAAACACACCACTACTACTAATCTAACTGTCTGTAGGTCCAACAGAACACATTAAAACACACCACTACTACTAATCTAACTGTCTGTAGGTCCAACAGAACACATTAAAACACACCACTACTACTAATCTAACTGTCTGTAGGTCCAACGGAACACATTAAAACACACTACTACTACTAATCTAACTGTCTGTAGGTCCAACAGAACACATTAAAACACACCACTACTACTAATCTAACTGTCTGTAGGTCCAACAGAACACATTAAAACACACCACTACTACTAATCTAACTGTCTGTAGGTCCAACAGAACACATTAAAACACACCACTACTACTAATCTAACTGTCTGTAGGTCCAACAGAACACATTAAAACATACCACTACTACTAATCTAACTGTCTGTAGGTCCAACAGAACACATTAAAACACACCACTACTACTAATCTAACTGTCTGTAGGTCCAACAGAACACATTAAAACACACCACTACTACTAATCTAACTGTCTGTAGGTCCAACAGAACAAATTAAAACACACCACTACTACTACTAATCTAACTGTCTGTAGGTCCAACAGAACACATTAAAACACACCACTACTACTAATCTAACTGTCTGTAGGTCCAACAGAACACATTAAATCACACCACTACTACTAATCTAACTGTCTGTAGGTCCAACAGAACACATTAAAACACACTACTACTACTAATCTAACATACTATAGGTCTAACAGAACACATTAAAACACACCACTACTACTAATCTAATTATAGAAATGATTCCAGAGGGAAACATATCTATGACTCACCTCTGAATGTGTTGGTCATCTATCTGACACAGGGTCACTGAGGAGGAAACCTCAAACCCAGGATAGAGGGGTTCAGTGAATGTGGTGTGTTCTGTGTAAAGGTGTGTCAGTGTACCAGAGGAGGACACAATATAGAAGGACAAAGTACCAGCTGACCAGTCCAGAAACACTCCAACTCTGTTAGGAACAGGACCAGAGATGGATCTGTTGACTCCAGCTTGGCAAAATAAATAACCACTATCATAGCAGTATAAACTCCAGGACTTCCTATTGGCTCCAATTCTACTGTCATCCTCATCTCCCTTCCTGTTTATTCCTTTGTACACCACACCAATGTCAGCCATGTCACCATCCATCTCCACCTCCCAGTAATAACGACATCCAGATAAGCCTTCTCTGCAGAGAACTTGGGGATGACAGTCAAATCTGTCTGGATGGTCTTCATAATGCTGCTTCTCTTCCACCCGTGTCACCTTCCTGTTCCCCTCAGACAGTACCAGGTTTGGGTTTACTGTATTTGGGTCCAGGGTGAGATGACAGGCATCTGTAGACAAAAGGAGAGTATAATCAAACCACTTCTTCACATAAAATGTTGTTTTGTAGGTACAGAACAAGTATTGATTAGTTACTATGTTACTATAGTTCTGAATACACAGTTAATTAGGATTGAAGAGACTTACATTTCCTCAGCCCTGATTTCAGCCTGCACTCTCCACCATGATCCACACTGTAGGAAAAACAGGTTATTGACTGACAAAGACCTAATAAAGCAGTCAACATTTAAACAATATTGTTGTGTTCTGGTGCACTATCCAAGTTCATTACTAGAGACATACAGGTATTCTATCCTACCTACTGCATACAGAACAGAGTACAATTCATTACTAGAGACATACAGGTATTCTATCCTACCTACTGCATACAGAACGGAGTACAATTCATTACTAGAGACATACAGGTATTCTATCCTACCTACTGCATACAGAACGGAGTACAATTCATTACTAGAGACATACAAGTATTCTATACTACCTACTGCATACAGAACGGAGTACAATTCATTACTAGAGATATACAGGTATTCTATCCTACCTACTGCATACAGAATGGAGTACAATTCATTACTAGAGACATACAAGTATTCTATACTACCTACTCCATACAGAACGGAGTACAATTCCTTACTAGAGACATACAGGTATTCTATCCTACCTACTGCATACAGAACAGAGTACAATTCAAACAGGATATCAGAGATGCAGAAGAAGAGTATTCATGTGGTGATGATGTATGCTGTGATGGAGTGCTAAGCCTGCTGGGTAAACTTCCTCTTAATTCTCCCATCATGCCCTCATGTTACTGACCCTACTACACTACATATGACACAACCGCTGCTCACACTATTAGGACATCTATTCTGACTTACTTCAGCTTCATCAGTTTATATGTGGGATCCACCAGAGCAGCTGAAAGCAGTCCCCCTGCAGAGTCTCCTGGGTGATTGTAGCTCAGGTCCAGCTCTTTCAGGTGGGAGGGGTTTGACCTCAGAGCTGAAGACAGAGCAGCACAGCCCTCCTCTGTGACCAGACAGCCAGACAGCCTACAGAGAGACACACAACAGCTGTCTAGGTTGATGTACTGGTGTCAATCATCTTGTAGGAAACCCATACATTTGTCCATGACACAAGCATTGTGATAAAACATCAGATTTTCAGACTATTTGTTTTACTAAGCTCAGTACAGACCTGACTGAAACAGCTGTACTTACCCCAGTGAGTGTAGTTTACAGTCGGGATCCTCCAGTCCAGCAAACAGCAGTGTAACTCAGCTCAGTACCGACCTGACTGAAACAGCTGTACTTACCCCAGTGTGTGTAGTTTACAGTCTGGATCCTCCAGTCCAGCAGACAGCAGTGTAACTCAGCTCAGTACAGACCTGACTGAAACAGCTGTACTTACCCCAGTGTGTGTAGTTTACAGTCTGGATCCTCCAGTCCAGAAGACAGCAGTGTAACTCCTATGTCCTGCAGGTCATTGTCTCTCAGCTCCAGGTGTTTCAGTTGTGAGTTGGGTGAACTCAGGACTGAGGCCAGATCTGAACAGCAACCCTCTGTCAGACCACACTGACCCAGACTAGAGGGCAGAAGAGCACATGATTAACACATGTTTAAACCTGTCTAGCCCCGGGGTTCCGCTAGCGGAACTCCTCCCACATTCCACTGAAAAGGCAGAGCGCGAAATTCAAAAGATATTTTTTAGAAATATTTAACTTTCACACATTAACAAGTCCAATACAGCAAATGAAAGATACACATCTTGTGAATCCAGTCAACATGTCCGATTTTTTTTATGTTTTACAGCGAAAACACCACGTATATTTATGTTAGCTCACCACCAAATACAAAAAAGCACAGACATTTTTCACAGCACAGGTAGCTTGCACATAACCAACCAAACTAACCAAGAACCAACCAAACTAACCAAGAAACAACTTCATCAGATGACAGTCTTATAACATGTTATACAATAAATCTATTTTTTGTTCGAAAAATGTGCATATTTGAGGTATAAATCAGTTTTACATTGCAGCTACCATCACAGCTACCATCAAAAATAGCACCGAAGCAGCCAGAGTAATTATAGAGACCAACGTGAAATACCTAAATACTCATCATAAAACATTTCTGAAAAATACATGGTGTACAGCAAATTAAAGACAAACATCTTGTGAATCCAGCCAATATTTCCGATTTTTTAAGTGTTTTACAGCGAAAACACAATATAGCATTATATTAGCTTTCTACAATAGCCTACCACACAACCGCATTCATTCATTCAAGGCACGTTAGCGATAGCAATAGGCACATTAGCGATAGCGAATAAACCAGCAAAAGATATATATTTTTTCACTAACCTTCATAAACTTCATCAGATGACAGTCCTATAACATCATATTACACAATACATATATGGTTTGTTCAAAAATGTGCATATTTAGAGCTGAAATCCGTGGTTATACATTGTGAAAACTTAGCACCTTTTTCCCAGAATGTCCGGATATATTTCTGACACTCACCTATTCTGACCAAATAACTATTCATAAACTTTACTAAAAAATACATGTTGTATAGGAAATGATAGATACACTAGTTATTAATGCAATCGCCGTGTTAGAATTCTAAAAATAACTTCATTACGACATGCAGCTTACGTTATAGCGAGAGAGAGACCAAAATCTGGGCGCAAACTAAAAGTAAACATGTTCAACAGATATATGAAATAACATCATAAATGGGTCCTACTTTTGATGATCTTCCATCAGAATGTTGTACAATGGGTCCTTTGTCCAGAACAATCGTTGTTTGGTTTTAGAAAGGCATTTTTCCCTCTTGAATGAGCAAGCAAAACTAGCCAAGTGGCGCTAAGCTCTCCTTCGTCACCAAACGCAAAGAACGCAACACGCCTAAACTCCTGAAAAAATTTCAATAATCAGATAAAACTATATTGAAAAAACATACTTTACGATGATATTATCACATTTATCAAATAAAATCAAAGCCGGAGTAATTAGGCATCTATAGCGAATGCTTTTCAGAAGCCAATACTGGTGACCTTTATGCGCTTCCTGAACAAAGGAATTCGGAGGGTCATGTCATTCAAAGCGCTCTCTTTGACCATAGAAATACCTAGAAACCCCATTTCACCTCTCACAGCCTATTGACATCTAGTGGAAGGCGTATGAAGTGCATGTATAGTCATACATTTCAAGCAAAATGATAGGCAGGACCTGGAACAGAGCCTCGATTTCAGATTTTTCACTTTCTGACAGGAAGTTTGCTGCAAAATGAGTTCTGTTTTACTCACAGATATAATTCAAACGGTTTTAGAAACTTGAGTGTTTTCTATCCAATAGTAATAATAATATGCATATTGTACGAGCAAGAATAGAGTACGAGGCAGTTTAAATTGGGCACGATTTTTCCCCAAAGTGAAAATAGCGCCCTCTATCCTCAACAGGTTTAAAACATCCACATAATAACTCATACTGAAGAAAGTTAACTCACACTAGTGTCTGTATGTTGCAGAGTGGACTGGTTAGTCCAACACAGAGCAGCTCCACTCCTCTGTCTTCCAGGTTATTGTAGCCGAGGTCCAGTTCTCTCAGGGGGGAGTTTGGTGTCTGCAGAGCTGAGGCCACAGTCTCACAGGATTTATATGTGAGTTTACAGCCATCCAGTCTGGAGAGAGGGGATATGTCGATACACTGTTAAATATACAAAGCTTTAACAATAATGAGATGCATTAAGACAATAACAGAAGGACATGATTAACCAATGTTAAATACATACTAACTCAGTCAAGATATTTAACTCACACTAGTGTCTGTATGTTGCAGAGTGGACTGGTTAGTCCATCACAAAGCAGCTCCACTCCTCTGTCTCCCAGGTCATTGTAGCTGAGGTCCAGTTCTCTCGGGGGGGAGTTTGGTGTCTGCAGACCTGAGGCCAGAGTCTCACAGAATGTATATGTGAGCTTACAGTGATCCAGTCTGGAGAGAGGAGATAATCTGTTAGATATACAAATCCTTCATTATAATGATACTGTAAACATCAACTCAATAACAGAACTTACAGTGCTCTCTTGCAGTTTTTCACTACCGGCAGCAACCTCTGATAACCTTCTCTGATGTGTTGTATGTCTTCAGGTCAAACTCCTCCAGCACCTCCTCTGACATCAGTAACAGGTAGGCCAGGGCTGAACATTGGTTAGGTTTTAGCTCTGTTTCTGAAAGAGTTCCTGATCGCATGGAGGTCTGCATGTCTTCAACTAGAGAGTTGGAACCAAGTTCATTCAGACAGTGGAACAAGTTGATGATCCTTTCTGGTGAGGATTCCCTTTTGATCTTGTCTGAAAGGTACCTGACTGTTCTCTCAACTATTTCCTCATTGCTCTGTGTTGTACTTCCTGTCTGTGTCAGAAGGCCTCTTAACAGATTCTGATTGGACGCCAGTGAGAGACCCAGAAGGAAGCGGAGGAACAGGTCCAGGTGTCCATTCTCACTCTTCAAGGCCTGGTCCACTGCGCTCCTGTGTAAGTCAGACAACTGGATTGACTCCTTCTCTTCATCATCACTAGTGGGGGAGAAAACATTTTCCTTCTTGTCCAGACATGATTCTAAAGCATGCACTGCTGCTAGAAACTCCTGAATGCTCAGATGCACAAAGCTGTAGACCTTCTCTTGGTACAGCCCAGATTCCTCTTTAAAGATCTCTGTACACAATGCTGAGTACTCTGATGCCTCTGTGACATCAAGGCCACACTCTCTCAGGTCCTCCTCATAGAAGATCAGGTTGCCCTTCTGCAGTTGTTGGAAAGCCAGCTTTGCCAGTTTCAGGATCATCTCTTTGTCTGACTGAGACAGTTCCTTTGGGTTTGTCTCTGTGGCTTTGTTGTACTTCTTGTTCTTCACAATGATTTGGATGAGCATGAAGTGTGAGTACATCTGGGTCAGAGTTTTGGGGACTTCATCCTTCTCTGCCACTTTCAGTATCATCTCAAGGACAGTGGCTGATATCCAACAGAAGACTGGCATGTGGCACATGATGTGGAGGCTCCTTGATGTCTTCATGTGTTTGATGATATCATTGGCCAGATTCTGATCTGTGATCTTCTTCCTGAAGTACTCCTCCTTCTGTGGATCATTGAACCCTCGTACCTCTGTCACCTGGTCAACACACTCAGGAGGGATCTGATTGGCTGCTGCAGGCCGTGAGGTTACCCAGAGGAGAGCAGAGGGAAGCAGATTCCCCTCGATGAGGTTTGTCAGCAGCACGTCCACTGAGGTTGGCTTTGTGACATCACAGCACTTCTCATTGTTTTTGAAGTCTAGAGGAAGTCGACACTCATCCAGACCATCAAAAATGAAAACAGTTTTGGTTTCACCATCTTCAATGCTGTCAATCTCTTTCAGCTCTGGGAAGTAGTGGGAAAGAAGTTGCATCAGACTGTATTGGTCCTTTTTCAGGTTAAGATCACGGAAAGGAAGAGGGAACATGAAATGAACGTCCTGATTTGCTTTTCCCTCTGCCCAGTCAAGGATGACCTTCTGCACAGAGACTGTTTTTCCAATGCCAGCGATTCCTTTTGTCAGAACAGTTCTGATAGGTTTGTCTTGTCCAGGTAATGGCTTGAAGATGTCATTGCATTTGATTGATGTCTCTTGTGTAGTTTGTATCTTGGATGCCATCTCTATCTGTCTAACCTCATGTTCAGTATTGAGCCCTCCACTTCCACCCTCTGTGATGTAGAGCTCTGTGTAGATGTCCTTGAACAGACTTTTGTTTCCATGGTGTCCAATTCCTTCAGATATGTGTTGATACTTGTGTTTCAGTTTAGCCTTAATGGCTTGTTGGACTGTCAGCAGAGTTTGACCTGCAGGAAAACAATGAGAGTTGGGACTCATAAGTTTGTTTGTGTGTTTTATAAGGTCCTTTGTACCGTTCTTTGTAATATTGAATGAAACACAGTCTTACTTCTTCTGTCCAGAAGGTTGTGTGTGATCTTTAATGCATCCTCACTGTCCAAACTCTCCACTTCCTTATTGTCATCTGGTAATGGTTCCTGGCTGAAAGCAGGTGGCTGATCACTCTTCATTGATAGCAGGCTGGTTGTAGGTGACTCTGCTCTGGGCTTCTGGACACTGAACAAAACAGGGAGACAGATCACCTCATCAATATCACATCAATACCTCATCTACTTCATTTTAACAAATGTATAGTGGAACTTCTAGAAATCCTGATGTTGCTTTATAAAGCTACAGTCTGCAATTGGTAAATCCATTGTTGGCCTTTTAAATGAATGATGTAGACCTACAGTTTATGTAATGTGGGAACACTTTTCTCTTTAGTTTATATCTTTAAGATAACTGTATATTTTACATTTAATCTCTTACCTCTTAGAACTGATGTCTTGAGTCATTTTAGAGGCAGTGGGCTCCTCTCTCTCCCCAGAGAGACTCATTTTAGAGGCAGTGGTCTCCTCTCTCTCCCCAGAGAGACTCGTTTTAGAGGCAGTGGTCTCCTCCTCTCTCTCCCCAGAGAGACTCATTTTAGAGGCAGTGGTCTCCTCTCTCTCCCCAGAGAGACTCATTTTAGTGGCAGTGGTCTCCTCTCTCTCTCCCCAGAGAGACTCATTTTAGAGGCAGTGGTCTCCTCTCTGTCCCCAGAGAGACTCATTTTAGAGGCAGTGGTCTCCTCTCTCTCCCCAGAGAGACTCATTTTAGAGGCAGTGGTCTCCTCCTCTCTCTCCCCAGAGAGACTCGTTTTAGAGGCAGTGGTCTCCTCCTCTCTCTCCCCAGAGAGACTCATTTTAGATGTAAGTCACAGCTCACTCAGCTACAATAAGAAGAAACAGAACAGTCAATATTTCTGAACATTGTTGAAGAACCATAAACAATGACAACACATTTACTATCTGTGGTCAAAGAGTACAATCAGCGACTTCATATTCTATTCAAACATACACAGTCCAAAATGTTATTAAACATACACAGTCCAATATGTTATTAAACATACACAGTCCAATATGTTATTAAACATACACAGTCCAATATGTTATTAAACATACACAGTCCAATATGTTATTAAACATACACAGTCCAATATGTTATTAAACATACCCAGTCCAATATGATATTAAACATACCCAGTCCAATATGATATTAAACATACACAGTCCAATATGTTATTAAACATACACAATCCAATATGTTATTAAACATACACAATCCAATATGTTATTCTTTTGATTTGACTTGGATCCCCTGACTCCATAACAATAGCTAGTCTACCTGGTTGGATCCCCTGACCTCATAACAACAGCTAGTCCACCTGGTTGGATCCCCTGACTCCATAACAACAGCTAGTCTACCTGGTTGGATCCCTTGACTCCATAACAACAGCTAGTCTACCTGGTTGGATCCCCTGACCTCATAACAACAGCTAGTCTACCTGGTTGGATCCCCTCACTCCATAACAACAGCTAGTCTACCTGGTTGGATCCCCTGACTCCATAACAACAGCTAGTCTACCTGGTTGGATCCCCTGACCTCATAACAACAGCTAGTCTACCTGGTTGGATCCCCTGACTCCATAACAACAGCTAGTCTACCTGGTTGGATCCCCTGACTCCATAACAACAGCTAGTCTACCTGGTTGGATCCCCTGACTCCATAACAACAGCTAGTCTACCTGGTTGGATCCCCTGACTCCATAACAACAGCTAGTCTACCTGGTTGGATCCCCTGACTCCATAACAACAGCTAGTCTACCTGGTTGGATCTCCTCACTCCATAACAACAGCTAGTCTACCTGGTTGGATCCCCTCACTCCATAACAACAGCTAGTCTACCTGGTTGGATCCCCTGACTCCATAACAACAACTAGTCTACCTGGTTGGATCCCCTGACTCCATAACAACAGCTAGTCTACCTGGTTGGATCCCCTGACTCCATAACAACAGCTAGTCTACCTGGTTGGATCCCCTGACTCCATAACAACAGCTAGTCCCCCTGGTTGGATCCCCTGACTCCATAACAACAGCTAGTCTACATGGGCTCCACACACAACTAAAATACATTATAGACATCTACTTTACATTGAAAGACGGTAGTAGACATTATAATGTGCAATCAATCGCCTATAACAACTACTCTATACCTCATAGCCTATAACATCACATATTAATTAGGATAATCAATATAAATCAACATAAAATCCTAAAATGATTATTCTTGAAAGTTGAAATCAGTATTGTAATAACTTCACAATTATAAGGATGTTTTACCCCCCAAATCACCTCTCTGTACAATAGTCTAAGTTCTCAAACACTTTTCTATATTAAATTGTAAAAAGCTACAAACCTCATAACATGTTTCTTCGACCGTTATTTCTCTACTTCCTTATAAAATGTTGGCTAATTCCCATTTCAACACAGTCGACACGTTCAACACGTATAGGTTTGTATATTATATGTTCATATTTACATAACATGAAGTCCCCTAACCCGGACGACGCTGGGCCAAATTGTGCGCAACCCTATGGGTCTCCAGATCACTGACGGTTACAGCCCGCGATCGAACCCCTGTTTGTAGTGATGCAGTGTTTTAGACCGCTGCGCCACTCGGGAGGTTAAGTTAAAATAGCTGACAGATATTTCTTCCTAACCCTTTAAGGGAATACAGCCAACACACCATTGTTTCTTGTTCTGGTTTAATAGTTGCCTACAAGGTGATACGCATTGCTTTGTTATCAAGAAAATGTCAAAAAATCGAAACATTGGTTAGTCTGGCAAGTACGTTTGATTGTTGAGCTGGGGTGTCCTACTTAGAGCACACCGTACCAAACCGTTGCAAAACGTTTTGGAACGACAACGAGTTTCAAATTCAGGTAATTCAGAGCCGGACCGACTTTTGGGAACCCTGATTTAGTCAACATTTACATCGTTTATGTACCAATTTGTTGCATGTCACTTTTACTTGACCGGCTTGACGAGACGGACTAGTTTCTTTAGCGACAGATTTACACAATTCCCATGCACGTCTTTTTTCGGGAATTGAAACAACGCAAAGTGTCGACTGTGTTGGGGATCACGCGGATAGCAAATCACGATAATGTGCAATCAATCGCCTATAACAACTACTCTATACCTCATAGCCTTTAACAACGACTCTATACCTCATAGCCTATAACATCACATCATATTAATTAGGATAATCAATATGAATCAACATATAAGCCTAAAATGATTATTCTTGAAAGTTGAAAAAAGTATTGTAATAACTTTACAATTCTGCGGATGTTTTACCCCTAAAATCACCTCTCTGTACAATAGTCTAAGTTCTCAAACACTTTTCTATATTAAATTGTAAAAGGATACAAACCTCAAACATGTTTCTTCGACCGTTATTTCTCTACTTCCTTATAAAATGTTGGCTAATTCCCATTTCAACACAGTGGGCGGGTTCAACACGTATAGGTTTATATTATATGTTCATATTTATGTCATGTAAAGTCTTCATACACTTCATGCAGGTGTTCAGCCCATAAATTCATATTCTATCTGGTAAAAGTGTATTTTGTATTATTTTATTTCAGGATTTGATTGAGTGTTGTTTTGCAGTGCTACCAGCAGAGGGCAGTGTGACAACAACCAGGTTCGGCAGAAGGACGCTAGACGGTCATATCTGTGTTGTTATGGTAGGGTTAGGGTCACATGACAGGATGGGTAACCAATGATAGACAATGATTCTGCAGAACCCCAAACAGACTGATTACAATGTGTAGTAGATGACGTTACATTGAACTAATCACATTTATTAAAGACCACAGAGACACATAAATACATTTAATTCCTTTTCATTTTATTTATTGAAAATGTATTTGACAGGGATATTGCACATCAATCAACATTTCTGTAAATGTGACAGATTTAGCCAGTGAGCTAGTTTTCAACTGTAGTCCCTGGGCAGGTAGATAAACATTTCAATAAAATCTAAATAAATGTTTTTGTCCTATCACAACTGATTCTACTAATCAAAGGCTTGATGATAATGAGTTAATTCGTTTAATCTATGGTGTTCGTTCTCAGGTAAGAACTAAAACATGCAGCTCCTTGGGGTCCCAGAGGAGTGGTTTGGAATAAACTGACCTAGAAAAATGTGATACAAATCAACTCATTATTTATTCAATATCTCACCAATTTACACACACAAATAGACACAGACACACAGAGAGATTAAAACACTACAGGATAACACCATATTTAACTTTTACTAAAAATATAATTTAGGTCTATATTTTCATAGTGACTATGTACATGGTTGGGGTCACATCCATTTTAATTCCAGTCAATTCAGAAAGTAAACCAAATTCCAGAATTGCAAATCGAATTTCAGTCTACTTCCTGAATTGACTGGAATTTAAATGGAATTGACCCCAACCCTGACTATGTATTGGTTTACCAACCTTTCTCAATATATTTTCAATTATGAATTCTCACACCCAGGGGCCATTTAAATCAAATCACATTTTATTGGTCCATACACATATTTAGCAGATTTTATTGGTCCATACACATATTTAGCAGATGTTATTGGTCCATACACATATTTAACAGATTTTATTGGTCCATACACATATTTAACAGATGTTATTGGTCCATACACATATTTAACAGATGTTATTGGTCCATACACATATTTAAAACTTCTTCTAAATAGGGGGGCGCTGTTTTCACTTTGGAGAACATCGTGCCCAAATTAAACGGCCTCGTACTCTGTTCAAGATCATACAATATGCATATTATTATTACTATTGGATAGAAAACACTCTGAAGTTTCTAAAACTGTTTGAATTAAATCTGTGAGTAAAACAGAACTCAATTGGCAGCAAACTTCCATACAGGAAGTGAAAAATCTGAAAACGAGGCTCTGTGTCAGGGCCTGCCTATTCAACTGGCTTTTATTTATGGATCTGTATGCACTTCATACACCTTCCACTAGATGTCAACAGGCAGTGGAAGGTTGAATGGGGTGTCTAGCTTGATGTGAGGCCGAATAAGAGCTTTTGGAGTGACAGGTCCGCCCTATCGTCAGTATTCAGCTGCGCGCCGGGGAACGTCACATTGTCTTCTGAAAAGCGTTCGGTATACAAGGCGAATTCCTCCGGCTCTGATTTTATTTGATACATATGAGAAAAACATCATAAAGTAGGATTTTTCAACCGAGTTTGACCAGTTTATTCAAGGTTTATTGGGACTTTTGGAATTTTTCGTTCTTTGCGCCAAGAGATGATGGACACGTGCGCTCCACAATGCTAGCCAAAGTTGCTAATTCGACAGAAGAAATGGACATTCTAAAACCAAACAACGATTTATTCTAAAAATAGGACTCCTTGCACTACATTCTGATGGAAGATCAAGAAAGGTAAGAGAATATTTATGATGTTATTTCGTACTTTTGTGGTAAATGTTGGCTCCAACAAGGCGGAGAATATGTGAGCGCTGTCTCACAATACTGCATGCTGTATGTTTTACTAAAGTTATTTTTTAAAAATCTAACACAGCGGTTGCATTAAGAACCAGTGTATCTTTCATTTGCTGTACAACATATATTTTTTAGTAGAGTTTATGATGAGTTCTGCGTGTCCCCAGCCCGGTACCACCAGTTCCGGCACCACGCACTAGGCCTAATGTGCGTCTCCAGGGTCCAGTATGCCCTGTTCCTTCTCCCCGCACTAGCCTTCAGGTGCGTGTCCCCAGCCCGGTACCACCAGTTCCGGCACCACGCACCAGGCCTACAGTGCGCCTCAGCCGGCCAAAGTCTGCCGTCTGCCAAGCACCGTCTGAACTGCCCGTCTGCCAAGCACCGTCTGAGCTGCCCGTCTGCCAAGCACCGTCTGAGCTGCCCGTCTGCCAAGCACCGTCTGAGCTGCCCGTCTGCCAAGCACCGTCTGAGCTGCCCGTCTGCCAAGCACCGTCTGAGCTGCCCGTCTGCCAAGCACCGTCTGAGCTGCCCGTCTGCAAAGCACCGTCTGAGCTGCCCGTCTGCCAAGCACCGTCTGAGCTGCCCGTCAGCCAAGCACCGTCTGAGCTGCCCGTCTGCCAAGCACCGCCTGAGCTGCCCGTCTGCCAAGCACCGTCTGAGCTGCCCGTCTGCCGAGCACCGTCTGAGCTGCCCGTCTGCCGAGCACCGTCTGAGCTGCCCGTCTGCCAAGCACCGTCTGAGCTGCCCGTCTGCCAAGCACCGTCAGAGCTGCCCGTCTGTCCCGAGCCGTCAGAGCTGCCCGTCTGTCCCGAGCCGCTAGAGCCGTCCGCCAGACTGGATCAGCCAGATCCGTCAGCCAGCCATGAGCAGCCAGATCCGTCAGCCAGCCATGAGCAGCCGTCCCTCAGTCCGGAGCTGCCGTCCCTCAGTCCGGAGCTGCCGTCCCTCAGTCCGGAGCTGCCGTCCCTCAGTCCGGAGCTGCCGTCCCTCAGTCCGGAGCTGCCTTCCAGTCATGAGCTGCCCTCCAGTCATGAGCTGCCCTCCAGTCATGAGCTGCCCTCCAGTCATGAGCTACCCCTCAGTCCGGAGCTACCCCTCAGTCCGGAGCTACCCCTCAGTCCGGAGCTACCCATCCGTCCGGTGGCGCCCTCTGGGATGGTCTTCAGTCCGGGACTTGCTACAAGGGTCGCCGCTCCAGAGGCGCCACCAAAGCGGGTATTGACAATGGTGGAGTGGGGGCCTCGTCCCGCGCCCGAGCCGCCGCCATGATGGGGGCCACCCCGGACCCTCCCCTTCTGTTTCAGGTTCTGCGGCCGGAGTCCGCACCTTTGGGGGGGGGGGGGGGGGTACTGTCACACCCTGGCCTTAGTATTCTTTGTTTCCTTTATTATTTTAGTTAGGTCAGGGTGTGACATGGGGAAGGTATGTGTTTTTGTATTGTCTAGGGTGGTTGTATGGTTTAGGGGGTTAAGTAGAGTAGATGGGTTTGTGTTTAGTGTAGGTGTCTAGCTGTGTCTATGGTTGCCTGAATGGTTCTCAATCAGAGACAGATGTCATTAATTGTCTCTGATTGGGAGCCATATTTAAGACAGCCATAGGCACTAGGTTAATGTGGGTAATTGTCTATGTTGTACGTTTGTAGCTTGTGTGTGCACTTACGTCTATAGCTTCACGATCGTTTGTTGTTTTGTTTCAGTTTGTTAAAGTGTTCGTTGCGTGTTTTTTCCTTTCTTTAAAATAAAAGAGAATGTATTTTGCACACGCTGCTTGGTCCACTCTCTCTCAGCAAGACGATCGTGACACCACGTTAATTATCCTAACCTGCCACGTTAATTATCCTTATTCTGCCACGTTAATTATCCTAACCTACAGTACCACGTTAATTATCCCAACCTGCCACGTTTATTATCCTAACCTGCCACGTTAATTATCCTAACCAGTCACGTTAATTATCCTTATTCTGCCACGTTAATTATCCTAACCTACCACGTTAATTATCCTAACCTGCCACGTTAATTATCCTAACCTACAGTACCACGTTAATTATCCTAACCTACAGTACCATGTTAATTATCCTAACCTGCCACGTTAATTATCCTAACCTACAGTACCACGTTAATTATCCTAACCTACAGTACCATGTTAATTATCCTAACCTGCCACGTTAATTATCCTAACCTACCATGTTAATTATCCTAACCTACAGTACCATGTTAATTATCCTAACCTGCCACGTTAATTATCCTAACCAGTCACGTTAATTATCCTTATTCTGCCACGTTAATTATCCTAACCTACCACGTTAATTATCCTAACCTGCCACGTTAATTATCCTAACCTACAGTACCATGTTAATTATCCTAACCTGCCACGTTAATTATCCTAACCTACAGTACCATGTTAATTATCCTAACCTACAGTACCATGTTAATTATCCTAACCTACAGTACCATGTTAATTATCCTAACCTGCCACGTTAATTATCCTAACCTACAGTACCATGTTAATTATCCTAAACTACAGTACCATGTTAATTATCCTAACCTGCCACGTAAATTTGCTGTATTGTAAAAATGAATAAAAACAGCTATTTTCGTTTTGGTCTTATTTTAAGGTAATGGTTAGGCACAAGGTTAGCAGTGTGGTTAAGGTTAGGTTAAAAATTATATTTAATAAAAATAAATTGAAGATATACGCATTGAATAACAGATAGTCATTACTGCTATTAGCCAATAGAAACACAACGAATAACAGAAAGCTCTGGGGAAAATGAATGGGAAAGAATAGGGGTTTGGGATAAACGCTGAATATAAGGTCAGAGGTTAACGCAGGCTTAGTAGATCTGATAGGATTTTGTTCTGTGATATAATATCAGTCAGGTATCACGACCTTGATGAATTATGACCTTTATGAATTATGGCCTTTATGAATTACGACCTTTATGAATCATGACCTTTATGAATCATGACCTTTATGAATCATGACCTTTATGAATCATGACCTTTATGAATCATGACCTTTATGAATCATGACCTTTATGAATTATGACCTTTATGAATTAGATCTCCTAAGCCTGTGTTTATCACAGACCTTATTTTCAGCGTTTATCCAAAACCACTACATAAACTCCATTCATTTCCCCATAGGCTTCATCTAATGAACCATGGTGGAGATAGTGCCTACAAAAATATACGCTACTACTATTGGTCTCTATTGGTAGAGAGGTTTGTTATTGCTCTATTAACCAATTTATAAATGTAACCTAACCTGACCTATCGCCTGACGCATCACCTTCTGTATTACTGCCCCCCAGTGGCAAGAAGTGACGTCCCCCAAAAACATAACGATAGGCACAACATCGCCCAGACTTCCGGGAATGCTTGAGAAACCAGGCCGGTGTTTGAGAAGTCAATGAGAGAAGTGAAATATTCTTCATTAGTTGTTAATTTTCTTATAATCTAAAAGCACAACTTAGATTTGAGCCAATATCTTAAGTAGTTGATCATGTTGTTACTCCTACCTTGTGAAAGTGACAAATGTATATGTTTTTATTTTTGTCAAAAACGACTTTATATCGAAGGAGGGCCTTTGATTTGACGGCACAGTTCGGCGCGAGACGACCTTTAGACCAGATGACGTTTTGGTTAACTGGCCAATGTCGCCATGACGTCGCCTACAGGTGTGATCGGGGATTTCTATTGGAGCAGCAGGTTCTGCCTATCTTTATACTGTACTGTCTTTGCTATTGGACTACAAAACATACATGTCTCCTAGCCTCCAACACAGGCTACTGTCTGTCCCTAACACTGAAACTAAATCATAGAACAAATAAATAGAATGTGCACAGTATTCTGCAGCGATACACCATCCAATCTGGTTTGCGCTTAGTGGGACTATCATTTGTTATTCAACAGGACAATGACCCAAAACACACCTCCAGGCTGTGTAAGGGCTATTTGACCAAGAAGGAGAGTGACAGAGTGCTGCATCAGATGACCTGGCCTCTACAATCACCCGACCTCAACCCAATTGAGGTGGTTTGGGATGAGTTGGACCGCAGAGTGAAGGAAAAGCAACTAACAAGTGCTCAGCATATGTGGGAATTCCTTCAAGATTGTTGGAAAAGCATTCCAGGTGAAGCTGGTTGAGAGAATGCCAAGAGTGTGCAAAGCTGTCATCAAGGGTGGCTACTTTGAAGAATCTAAAATCTAAAATATATTTTATTTGTTTATAACTTACTACATGATTCCATATGTGTTATTTCATAGTTTATGTCTTCACTATTATTCTAAAATTCAGAAAATAGTTTAAAAAATGAGGTGTGTCCAAACCTTTGAACTTCAACGACAAAAAACTAGAAAGTGTAGTGTTGGTTCCGTTTTTCTGTGCTCCATTTGTTTACTTAACAAATAAGGAACACTCAAAATGTGCACTTATAAATCATAACAATTTAAATCAAAATACAGCTGTAGACAGAAGTCAAAGATCAAACATCACACAACTGATGTCTGTCGTGTTTTTGCTATGCCGGATTAAGTGATATGACATGCTATTCTATAAAATCATTTCTACTGTAATTAATATTACCTGATTAAAACTTCTTGTCAATAGGGGGGCGCCATTTCGACTTTGTAATGATTACGTTCCCAAATTAAACTGCCTCGTACTCAATTCTTGCTCGTACAATATGCATATTATTATTACTATTGGATAGAAAACACTCTCTAGTTTCTAAAACCGTTTGAATTATTTCTCTGAGTGAAACAGAACTCATTCTGCAGCACATTTCCTGTCAGGAAGTGAGATTTCTGAAATCGAGGTCCCTGTTCTGAGGTCAGTTTATAAGTCCCCATGCAAGCTACGGGGCTACATGCACTGCATACGCCTTCCTCTAGATGTCAGTAAGCGGTGAGAATTTGAATGGAGTGGATTGCACCATCTGGGGCCCTATATAAGACCGTGGAACGGAAGTACCGTTCTTTTCAACGGGGCGCCTGGCGCAAGAGGGACATCACAATGGCGTCCTGCAAAGCTTTCGTTTTAGTAGTTCTGTATCTCCGGTCATGTTTTTATTCGTTATAGTTGTTAAAGACATCACAAGGTAGTTAATTTAAACCGACTTATAGCAGTTTATATCAGTTTATTGCGATTTTCTGGGATTTCTTTGTGATGCGCTATCAGGAGTTGGACACCTTTCCGGCACATAGCTAACGTTAGCGGCTATTTCGACAGGAGAAGAGGACATCTTTCAACCAAAAGACGATTGTTCTGGAGAAAGGACACCTTGCCCAAGATTCTGATGGAAGCTCAGCAAATAGTAAGCAGTCTTTATGTTGTTAATTCGTATTTATGTTGACAAATGTCAAATAATAATTCCGCCATGAATTTCGGTGCGGTCTCGCTTTAGCGCACGCTGTATTGCGCAGTAACGTTAATTTTAAAAATATAACACAGCGATTGCATTAAGAACTAATTTATCTTTCATTTGCTGTCCAATCTGTATTTTTTAGTCAAGTTTATGAATAGTTTTCGATTAGATTAGGTGCCTCTCCAAGATGGCGCCGGACAGATTGCTTGAAGTTTTGGCCACTAATCACATTGTATAACCACGATTTGTGCCGCTAAATATGCACATTTTCGAACAAACTCTATATGCATTGTGTAATATGATGTTATAGGACTGTCATCTGAAGAATTCTGAGAAGGTTAGTGAAAAAATTAATATATTTTGGTGGTTTATACGTTATCGCTATTTTTGGCTTGAATCAATGCTGTTGTGATGTTTGCTATTGTGGTAAGCTAATATAACGCTATATTGTGTTTTTGCTGTAAAACACTTAGAAAATCTGAAATATTGGCTGGATTCACAAGATCTGTGTCTTTCATTTGCTGTACGCTGTGTATTTTTAAGAAATGTTTTATGATGAGTAATTATGTAATACATGATGGTCTCTGTAGTTATTCTAGTTGCTTTGGTGAGAGTTGTGATGGTGGCTGCAATGGTAAACTATGATTTATACCTGAAATATGCACATGTTTCTAACAAAACATATGCTATACAATAAATATGTTATCAGACTGTCATCTGATGAAGTTGTTTCTTGGTTAGTGGCTATTTATATCTTTATTTGGTCGAATTTGTGATAGCTACTGATGCAGTAAAAAAATGGTGGAGTAAGAAAAGTGGTGTCTTTTGCTAACGTGGTTAGCTAATAGATTTACATATTGTGTCTTCCCTGTAAAACATTTAAAAAAATCAGAAATGATGGCTGGATTCACAAGATGTGTATCTTTCATCTGGTGTCTTGGACTTGTGATTTAATGATATTTAGATGCTAGTATTTACTTGTGACGCTATGCTAGGCTATGCTAGTCAGCTTTTTTACTGATTGGGGTGCTCCCGGATCCGGGTTTGGGAGGAATTAGAGGTTAAACTAATCATGTAAGGGAAGTCCCCCCTCAATTGTACAAAATAACATGGCAACTTATTGGCACCGAGCGGACCATATACACGATGGGATTGTGTGGGATTTCACATTACATCCGGCGCTGTTTCGTCCAAAGTTGATGGCAAATGCCATATTGTAAATGAGCTGTGTAACACCCCAAAAATCCTATAGTGGGCGAGTGTGTTCCATCTTAATTTTTCATAGGCTTACTGTAACGCAAGTCAAGACCCAAGAGTCATATTTTGAAATTTTGAAATTTTGAAAGTTTTGGCAAAAACTTATCACCCCCTTAAAAAAGTGCTTTCTGGACCGTTTTTTGAAATTCTTTCGATTTTTATGTCAATTACACATGTGTAAGAACTGTATGAAAATACTTTTGTCAAATTTTATTAACATAATTTTTTGGACATTTTTATTTGGACTTAAGGAATATGTTTTGTGCATTTGGAATGTGATTTCATAGGAAGTCAAAAGTCAAAAGTCAAAAATGTCAAATATTTGGAAAAAATGTATCACCCCCTTTAAAAAAGTGCTTTCTGGACCGTTTTTCGAAATTCTTTCGATTTTTATGTCAATTACACATGTGTAAGAACTGTATGAAAATACTTTTGTCAAATTTTATTAACATAATTTTTTGGACATTTTTATTTGGACTTAAGGAATATGTTTTGTGCATTTGGAATGTGATTTCATAGGAAGTCAAAAGTCAAAAGTCAAAAATGTCAAATATTTGGAAAAAATGTATCACCCCCTTTAAAAAAGTGCTTTCTGGACCGTTTTTTGAAATTCTTTCGATTTTTATGTCAATTACACATGTATAAGAACTGTATGAAAATACTTTAGTCACATTTTACTGTCATCATTTTTTATAAATGTTTACTTGTACTTAAGGAATATGTTTTATGCATTTGGAATGTGATTTCATAGGAAGTCAAAAGTCAAAAGTCAAAAGTTACAAGTCAAAAATGTTAAAAATGTGGAAAAAACGTATATTCCATTTAAAAAAGTGCTTTCTGGACCGTTTTTTGAAATTCTTTCGATTTTTACGTCAATTACACATATATAAGAACTGTATGAAAATACTTTAGTCACATTTTACTATCATAATTTTTTATAAATGTTTACTTGTACTTAAGGAATATGTTTTGTGCATTTGCAATCTGATTTAATACGAAGTCAAAAATGTGAATAAATTAGAAAAAACGTATCACCCCCCAAACCTCCATAAATCACTCAGGCCAGCACCCATTGATTTTTGGCCGTAGAATAGTGCTCCCAGAGCGGGTATGGAGGTCTGGATGCCCCTAAACGCAATTTCAACCATCTTGAAACATGGCACCTGGTAACCCCAAAAAAATACCAGGTGCACGAACAGTTTGGACTTGTGTGTGTGTGTGTGAGCTTTTCTTTGACATCTGTTTAGAGAAATTACTGATTTACACTTCATGAGGGTTGCCTAATCACACACTTAAAGTTTTGGAAAGATCTGACTTTTTTAACCCTTTGAAACAGCACCTATGACCCCATTTTAAGGCACTTCCGGTTGGCACAGGAAGCTATAAGTAAATACCTATCCTGATCGGGGTATGCTTTTACAGAATCCTGAGTTTTAAGTCTATACGTTAAGAACTGACTGATTTACACAGGGTTGAATGCACTATATATCACAAACTGCTGGTTGGGTATGGCAAAACCCTTTTAGGGTGATTTTATCACTTCCGGTTGCTCCAGGAAGCTTAGAATCAACACAGGTAGACCTCATAGTGGCTTGATGGATTGTCATTGAAGACAGGTTCATAAGACATTCATAACCCACATAGGGTTTATTTAAAGAATGCACGTTACATTTGCATATGATTCAACAGTGAAAAACACCACATCATATTGCAAACATAACACACTGTTGAATCATATTGCAAACACACACTGTTATATTTGCAATATGATGTGTTGAATCATATTGCAAACATAACACACACTGTTACGTTTGCAATATGATGTGTTGGATCATATTGCAAACATAACACACACTGTTACATTTGCAATATGATGTGTTGAATCATATTGCAAACATAACACACACTGTTACGTTTGCAATATGATGTGTTGAATCATATTGCAAACATAACACACACTGTTACATTTGCAATATGATGTGTTGAATCATATTGCAAATCTAACGTGCATTTGCAATATGATGTGATGTTGAATCATATTGCAAATGTAACGTACATTCTCTTAAATACTTTAGAAATGCAAAAGTCAACGTCCTGATGACCTCAGGATGGCCGGGCAGTGATAGTGGTTCCTCTCCATCGCTCGTTGTGTTAAATTTCATCATGTCGCTTTTTGTGATGGTACCCCCCCGTTGAAACATATTGCAAATGTACAAAAGTCAAGTAGCAAGTCGGTGTCCATCAGTCAATTAGATATATTCAGACACCAAACTGATACCATCTGACACCAAACTCACTTTTACCAACTCCTTTAGAAGCCAACTATCACATATTTCAGAGCAGGCCCAAAATTCACAGCGCCTTCCATTTAAACCATAATAAAACAAATAATACGTAGTTATGTTCTAGCTGCGGGTCCAATATTCACATTATGTTTAGCCCTATGTGAGGCGACCTGGAATCCCAAGTTTCGGCTCGATAGATCATTCGGTGCCCGAGCAAAACCCTAATTGGTGCTGAAAATCCACTTTTTTCCATGCCTTGCTACGGGGTGCTTGAATGAGCAATCGGACAGAATCGTTGAGGTCCATCTCTATGGGCCGAGCCGGTTTCAATGCACCTAGTCTTGAGACTCTGGGACTTTTCTAAATGTCGTCAGTTTCGTTGAGCTGAAAATGAATTGAAAACATAGCAAATACACGAGGCTGTTTATCGGTCTGAGAACCTTCTAGAGCCACATAACTCACCGTGCACAATCGACCTGAGGTCTAGAACAGGTTTGTAAAGTTTCAGAACTCTAAGTCTGACGGTTCTTTAAAAGTTGGAACAAAAGTAACTACTACAGGCACTCTCTGCCTCTTAGCCCCTCAGTGTGTCCCTCCATCATTTCTGTTTGGGTGTGTAAATTTTTCTTTGAAATCTGATGGGACTAATGACTGATTTACAGTTCAGGAGGGTTGCCTAATCACAATTATGAAGTTTTGGAAAGATTTGACATTTTTAACCCTTCAAAACAGCCCATTTGACACCAATTATGGCACTTCCGGTTGGCACAGGAAGCTGAAAGTAAAGACATATACTCACTGGAGTATGCTGTTACAGAATCCTGAGTTTTAAGTCTATATGTTAAAAATTGACTGATTTACATAGGGCTGAATGCACTATTTCTCTCAAATTGCAGGGTGCTTATTGCAAACACTTTTAGGGTGATTTTAACCACTTCCGGTTGCTCCAGGAAGCTTAGAATCGACACAGGTAGACCTCATGGTGGCCTAATGGACTGTCATCAAAGACAGGTTCATAAGACATTCATAACCCACATAGGCTTCAGGTTGAATTTAGGGGAGCAGTCAATGTATTCCTATGGGGCGAAATGTCATTGTAAACTGTTTGATGTAAACACCTTCTTTTAACTGTGAAGGGTTAATGCCACAAGGTCAAAGTTAGGCTTGCACAGATCGGGAGGACCATAAGAACATTCCTGAGGTGAAATTGTGTTTCTAACCTTAACGGTTCTCTCTCTGTCTCCCAAAAGCAAATAAAATTGACATTGAGGTCAAAAGGTCATTCGTGTCCGTTCTCTTGTAACGGTCGCTGCTCTCAGACCGAGTGAGCTACGGTCAAGCGGGGCATCTCGTTGAACTCGGCACGGCCTAGGGATAATGGGAATGCCATTGCCGGCTTTGTGTGTCTTTAATCACCGTACTTTTTCACTCCATCATTGCTTTGTGTGTGTGTTTTTGTGTGAGAGAGAGCTTTCCTTTGACATCTGCTTAGAGAAATGACTGATTTACAGTTCATGAGGCTTGTCTAATCACACAAATGAAGTTTTGAAAAGTTCTGACCTTTTTAACCCTTCGAAACAGCACCATGACACCATTTTAAGGCACTTCCGGTTGGCACAGGAAGCTATAGGTAAACACATATCTTGACTGGGGTATGCTGTTACAGAATCCTGAGTTTTAAGTCTATACGTTAAGAATTGACTGATCTACATAGGGTTGAATGCAGTGATTTTCAAAATTGCAAGTCATGTATATCTGGACACTTTTTAGGGTGATTTTAACCACTTCCGGTTGCTCCAGGTAGCTTAAAATCAACACAGGTAGACCTCATAGTAGCCTGATGGATTGTTATCAAAGACAGGTTCATAAGACATTCATAACCCACATAGGCTTCAGGTTGAATTTAGAGGAGCAGTCAATGTATTCCTATGGGGCGAAATGTCATTGTAAAATGTTTGATGTAAACGCCTTCTTTTAACTGTGAAGGGTTAATGCCACAAGGTCAAGGTTAGGCTTGCACAGATCGGGAGGACCTTAGGATTGTTCCTGAGGTGAAATTGTGCTTCTAACCTTAACGGTTCTCTCTCTGTCTCCCAAAAGCAAATGAAATTGACATTGAGGTCAAAAGGTCATTCGTGTCCGTTCTCTTGTAACGGTCGCTGCGCTCAGACCGAGCGAGCTACGGTCAAGCGGGGCATCCCGTTGAACTCGGCACGGCCTGGAGAATATGGCAATGTCATTTTAGTGGTGATTTCAGAATGCTATTTTGGTGCATTCATGGAAGGCGCTGTGAATTTTGGGCCTGCTCTGAAATATGTGATAGTTGGCTTCTAAAGGAGTTGTAAAAAGTGAGTTTGGAGTCAGATGGTATCAGTTTGGTGTCTGAAAATATCCAATTGACTGATGGACACTTGCTAGTTGACTTTTGTTGACACTTGCTAGTTGACTTGCTAGTCGACTTTTGTACATTTGCAATATGTTTCAACGGGGAGGTACCATGAGGAAAAAGCGACATGATGAAATTTCACGCAACGAGCGTTGGAGAGGAACCACTATCACTGCCCGGCCATCCTGAGGTCATCAGGACGTTGACTTTTGTATTTCTAAAGTATTTAAAGAATGCACGTTACATTTGCAATATGATTCAACATCACATCATATTGCAAATGTAACGTGCATTTGCAATATGATGTGACGTTTGATCATATTGCAAATGTAACGTACATTCTCTTAAATACTTTAGAAATGCAAAAGTCAACGGTCTGATGACCTCAGGATGGCCGGGCAGTGATAGTGGTTCCTCTCCATCGCTCGTTTCGTGAAATTTCATCATGTCGCTTTTTCCTCATGGTACCTCCCCGTTGAAACATATTGCAAATGTACAAAAGTCAACGAGCAAGTCAGTGTCCATCAGTCAAATAGATATTTTCAGACACCAAACTGATACCATCTGACTCCAAACTCACTTTTTCCAACTCCTTTAGAAGCCAACTATAACATATTTCAGAGCAGGCCCAAAATTCACAGCGCCTTCTATTTAAACCATAATAAAACAAATAATACGTAGTTATGTTCTAGCTGCGGGTCCAGTTCACACATTATGTTTAGCCCTATGTGAAGCGACCTCGAATCCCAAGTTTCGGCTCGATAGGTCATTCGGTGCCCGAGCAAAACCCTAATTGGTGCTGAAATGCCACTTTTTTCATTGCCTTGCTACGGGGTCCTTGAATGAGCAATCAAACAGGCTCGTTGGGGTCTGTCTCTATGGGCCGAGCCGGTTTCAACGCACCTAGTCTTGAGACTCTGGGACTTTTCTAAATGTCGTCCGTTTCGTTGAGGTCAAAATGAATTGAAAACATGGCAAATACACGATGCTTTTTATCGATCCGAGAACCTTCTAGAGCCATATAATTCACCGTGCACAATCGACCTGAGGTCTAGAACAGGTTTGTAAATTTTCAGAACTCTAGGTCTGACGGTTCTTTAAAAGTTGGAACAAAAGTAACTACTGCAGGCACTGTCTGCCTCTTAGCCCCTCAGGGTGTCCCTCCATCATTTCTGTGTCGGTGTGTATTTTTTATTTTTGAAATCTGATGGGATGAAGGACTGATTTACAGTTCATGAGGGTTGTCTATTCACATATATGAAGTTTTGGAAAGATTTGACATTTTTAACCCTTCGAAACAGCCCATTTGACACCAGTTATGGCACTTCCGGTTGTCACAGGAAGCTATAAATAAACACATATCATCACTGGAGTAGGCTGTTACAGAATCCTGAGTTTTAAGTCTGTATGTTAAAAATTGACTGATTTACATAGGGCTGAATGCACTATTTCTCTCAAACTGCAGGTTGGCTATGGCAAACACTTTTAGGGTGATTTAACCACTTCCGGTTGCTCCAGGAAGCTTAGAATCGACACAGGTAGACCTCATGGTGGCCTGATGGACTGACATCAAAGACAGGTTCATAAGACATTCATAACCCACATAGGCTTCAGGTTGAATTGAGAGGTGCAGTCAATGTATTCCTATGGGGCGACATGTCATTGTAAATTGTTTGATGTAAACACCAGCTTTTAACTGTTAAGGGTTAATGCCACAAGGTCAAGGTTAGGCTTGCACAGATCGGGAGGACCTTAAGAACATTCCTGAGGTGAAATTGTGCTTCTAACCTTAACGGTTCTCTCTCTGTCTCCCAAAAGCAAATAAAATTGACATGAGGTCAAAAGGTCATTTGGGTCCATTTTCTTGTAACGGTCGCTGCGCTCAGACCGAGCGAGCTACGGTCAAGCGGGGCATCTCGTTGAACTCGGCACGGCCTGGAGATAATAGTCATGCCATTGCAGGCTTTGTGTGTCTTTAAGCACCGTACTTTTTCACTCCATCCTTCCTTTTTGTGTGTGTGTGTGTTTGTGTGAGAGAGCTTTTCTTTGACATCTGTTGGGAAAAATGACTGATTACACTTCATGAGGGTTGTCTAATCACACAAGTGAAGTTTTGAAAAGATCTGACCTTTATTACCCTTCAAACCTGACCCTATGCACCATTTTAAGGTACTTCCAGTTGACATAGGAAGCTGAACGTGAACACATACCCTCCTTGGGGTAGGCTCTTATTTAATATTGAGTTTTAAGTCTTTATGTTAAGAACTGACTTATTAACAGAGGGTTAAATGAGTGTGTGTTACTTCATAAAATCACATAAAATCACAGAATTCTCGCAGAGCTTCGAGACCCACTTTAAAAATGTTCGTGTGAACAAACTGCAACTGGATCTGTGAATTTTTTGAAAAAAAAATTCCTCTTCGTGAACATCACCAAATGGACAATGTACGATTTCTCTTAAATTACGATAGATAAACGGCTGGTTCTTTTTTTCCTGACACCGTATGCTTATGTACTTTGACGTGAAGCGGTCAAATTGCACCCTACTTTGCGTTTTTGACCTTTAATCCCAGAAAAATGGCCATAACTCAAAAAGCGCAGAGGCCTCGACGCCATCTTGTTCGGGGCCAACTTCCCTTTACTCCAAACCTACGCTCGCCGAGTTTCGGCTTCGAAATATTTTCCGTTTAGGAGAAAAGGCCGCGCTCGTTTGCCCCGTGTTCGTGCGCCTGCAATATGATTTATTTGCCCCCTTGTGGGAATTTTCGAGAATGCGGAGTCCAAGTCAAAAATTTGTTATTTTTATAAAACGGTGACCGAACGTCCGAGACGATTTCTTCGATGACTTCCTGAAAGAGCTCCCCCCCGCCCTCGGCCCGACGCCGTCCGCGATTTTCCGAGACGAAGTCGGACGTCTAGTAAGGGACCGTACATTCGCAATGGGAGAATCTTCACCGATCATATGGCTCCCGTCTCACACTTCCCTTAAGGTATGTAAATGTAATAAACTAGAAAGTCGGGGCACCACGAAATAATTTTTATAGAGCTGTTATCTTCCAAATTAACACTTAAAGACCTGGTCTTTTACATCAATAGCGGTCAATTATTAATCGTTACCTTATTCAGTCTCATCTGAACATCGTAAACTCTTGGTTATCTTCACAAACCCTGGCTAACAAAATACCTAAACAATCACACAGAATTTCATATACACAGGATGGGTCATACATTGATTACTAATTATGTCACAAAAGAAAACGTCCCTAGCGGACGGAACAGATATGACGGCTGGTTACACAAAGAAAGGGGGTTGGGTGAAATGAAGGCGCGGGAAGACTGAGGAACAAAAGGTTTGGATCTCAATGCAGTTATGCTATCGTAAATACAGATCTTATGCATTCTAAATAACCGCCCATTTGGAAAAGGAAAATGCAAGAAATATTTACTCTAAGCTGCGCTTCGATAGGTTGGTCGTAGATGGGAGGCCAGGTTGCCCAGCAGGGATCTCTTGTCCTCTGAAGAATGTCTGGTGGTAAAATGAATACGTTGTAGTACCGTCGTGGTGTGGTAGAACAAATACTTTGTCCGTCCTTTCCTAGCCCACGTTTACAGCTGCTGCTGCTGCTAACTCAACGGCTAGGAGGTATCACTTCTTAAGTGAATAAGAGTTCAAAGTTCATACCAAGTTGCCATAATTTGAGCTCACGCTAAGGTTGGCTTAGTTCTATAGTTGATATTAGCCCTTTTAACGCCTGGACAGCCGTCCTCACGTCCTCGGGAACACAAGTAGAATTTTACATCAACGGGCTTTTATAGTGGTGGGAGAGAAGGGCGTGTTTCATAGTTCACAACCAATGTCCGTTCACTTGGGCGGGGCCACTGAGTGAGCGGAGTTTTACTTTATGAAAACAATTCTCTCATTTAGAAGCTAAAATTACATTTAATCTTTTCACAAATAGTTTCACATTTAAACATTTAAATTGCACAACAATTCCATGTGAATCTGATAACTAGAATGTGTAGACTTTCCCAGATACAGTGTATGTCGTCCTGTCATCAGTAATAATGTCTCAGACAACAACTGATCTGACATCATATTCTTTAAGTACCAACGGATATTTTCAACTGGTTGGATTACCGAAATATGGTTCCGTTCCCGACCCTTTTGATGTTAACAGACTCTCTCTATGTTAACAAAGGGCTTTCCAAGAGTCACATCTGTAGAGTAGAGAGAGGAAAGGGGGGAAAGTATTTACAGGGTTCATAAACCTCACCAACAGGGCAACGTCATGACATGTCTCTCCTGAGTTCTGCCCCATAGGAAAAGTCCTAAGTTATTTTATTAAGCCCGAAGTCCAGCCCGAGTGATGTCACTGCATACATCATTACCTTCTACTCATCAGACCAAGCCCATGCATACACAGCTATACAAACCTGCAAGAGAGATACAACAGTTCCAGGGTTTTCTAAGGGCTCAGCAGTAAATGTCCCCAAGTTGATTTATAGTGGAATGTCTGACGAGTCTCTAATCTCTTCTACTCCCCTGCTGGAGTCCCGGTTCTGTGTTTATCTTTGAAGGCCTTTGTTCACTGACACCCTGTTTTGACTGCAACAACTCACACATCTCAGATACCTTTTCTTTATAAGAGGCAGAGACTAGAAAAGAACTGTGAAACAATTTTAAACCTTATAATGCATATGTATTGTTCATCTGTAGTCCAGGACCCTATACATGTAGTGGGGGAGGGGTCTTATAACCCCTCCCCTTCTATTAATACAACATAAGCATAATCAATTATTATAATACATCAAACATCTGGTGCAGCCCTTATCATGACCCCAATTTGACCCCATCAGTACTCCAACACTGTTACTATCCATTATACCATTAGGTTGGTACCCCAACACTGTTCCTAGCCATTCTACCATTAGGATGGTACCCCAACACTGCTACTATCCATTCTACCATTAGGTTGGTACCCCAACACTGTTACTATCGATTTTACCATTAGGTTAGTACCCCAACACTGTTACTATCCATTCTACCATTAGGTTGGTACCCCAACACTGTTGATCTGAAGCTCTGTGCAAAGATAGGGGTCCAGCTCCACTAGAAGGATGACCATCCTGGAACTTGACTCATTTCCTTTTCCCGTCACCATGTCGATGATGACACCTGCCTTCTCTGCCCTCTTAGCTATCACCTTCACTGACTCCATTTCCTCCTGGTTGATGACTGTGTGTTGCAGGAGTCTGTCCAGCAGACCATCCAGGACAGGTCCTGATACTCGTTTCACAAACTCTGTCCGTACAGAACGCAGCTGCTTCTCTGCAAAACCAGTCAGACTGCTCTCAGCCGGACCTCCTGCCCCCAACACAGCACCTGAGAGAGTCAGGTTACAAAATAACTACATTTGTACATTTACATTTCAGACATTTAGAAGCAGAATCCTAAAATAAAAGTATTGAGAAAACATTATTTTTTACAATAACGACCTGAACATATCACATATTCACATTTAGGGACGGTTTCACAGACATAGAAAAACAGTCTGGGTCATTCAGAACCAGGCTAATCTACATCAAGTCCTGGAGGAGATGTCATTGGGGCATTCAGAACCAGGCTAATCTACATCAAGTCCTGGAGGAGATGTCATTGTTCTTGAAGACAGTCTTTTATAATCAGGACTAGTCCAGGTCCTACAGTAAACCATGTTGACTGGCCCTCAAGTCATTGGTTTGTATCTCTCATGTTTACTTACTAGTTGAATGGGTTTCAGTGATGTATTCATCTGAAAGAAACAGAAATAGGTTATATCACTCTAAATAGCATCTGTCTGAAAATAACACAGTTATGATTGACATCTGCTCCTACCTATTGGTACCATCTCACTCCATACTGTCCTCTCATCATCCCCGATTAACTCCATCTCAATGTCAACCCCTGTGTTTCTCATGATCATCTTACAACAGCTTGGTGTGGTGTCTGCAGGTAACAGCTGAATCTTCTGTAGGAGGCCATATGGTGCAACGATTGAGACAACAGACAGAGAGAGAAATAGTGAAATAGAATGATATTACAGTTATTCATATACAATATGACAGATTCATGTCCTCAGCCTGATAAAACTGCACCTCTGGATTGATGGACTTGGAGAGGGGATTCTTGAGTGCAAACCAACTGTTCAGCTTTAAGGACCCGTTTGGACTTGACAGGACCAATTCTGAATATCCTTTGGACACCTGATTTTTCTCCCGTTCCTGAACAGCCTACAAAATGAGCAATGTAGTAGTCAGTCAGAACAATGTAGTCTCATAATTCACACAACTTGCAGCTCACTGAGAAACCAATGTTGGTCATAGTTTCTATTGTATTAATGAATGTTACAACATAAATAGATTTCTCACAGAGCTGCATGTTGTCTTTGTAATCTAGAGATTTTCAACAAACTATCAGCTTTCCTTTAGTAAGTTTCAACATACTGTTGTCACTTCAATGATAGTGCCTCACCTCTTTCTGACTGGAGTTTCTGAGGAGCAGGTACAGCCTTGAAATTACTGTTGACCTTTTTACTGCCAAATAGAGGACCACGTCACAGTGGACATCTATGTTCCAAGAAAAGATATAGCTCAGTATAACAGAGATAGCTGAGAACTTGGGATGGAGAATCTTAGCATGGAATCTGGTGACCTCATGCACTTCCTCTAAAGACACTCCATGTTCCTCTACATGAAGAATCTTCATCTCATTCCTCAGGGAAGGGTTGGTCCCTGAACAACACAATACAAAGGAGACAGAAAGACAAATATTGTACTATTCATCCAACTAAAAGGCAAAGAATATGCAGTACCAGATCACAGTAAACTCAAACTCCCAGAATAGTTAATTCATTAACCTGTTTTGGCTGCAGGGGCAGTATTGAGTAACCAGATAAAAGGTGCCCATTTCAAACGGCCTCGTACTCAATTCTTGCTCGTACAATATGCATATTATTATTATTATTGGATAGAAAACACTCTCTAGTTTCTAAAACCGTTTGAATTATATCTGTGAGTAAAACAGAACTCATTTTGCAGCAAACTTCCTGACAGGAAGTGGAAAGTCTGAAATTGAGGCTCTGTTCTAGGGGCTGCCTATTAAAGTCCTTGTTATTTATTAGTTTAGATGCACTTCATACGTCTTCCACTAGATGTCGACAAGGAGTGAGAGAAGAAATGGAGTGTGTAACTTGATCTGGACTCGAATTACAGCTCTTGGAATGACGTGTCCCCCATTACCTGTTTTCAGGAAGGCGCGAAGAGGGACCTGGATTTGCCTTTTGAAAAGCTGTCGTTATAGGCGACTACTATCTCCGGCTTTGATTTTATTTGATACATGTGACCATATCATCGTAAAGTATGTTTTTTCAATATAGTTTAATCAGATTATTGAAATTTTTTCGGGAGTTTTGCCGTGTTCCGTTCTCTTCCGTTTGTTGACATGGAGAGATTCGTGCCACTTGGCTAGTGTGCTTGCTAAACCGAGAGGGAAAGAGGCCGTTCTAAATCCAAACAACGATTGTTCTTGACAAAGGACACCTTGTACAACATTCTGATGGAAGATCAGCAAAAGTAGGAAACATTTTATGATGCTATTTCATATATCTGTCGTACATGTGAACTAGTCGTGGGCGCCCAGCTTTTGGGTACTCTAGCTATACCGAAGCTGTATGTCGAAATGAAGTTAATTTTAGAATTCTAACACAGCGATTGCATTAAGAACTAGTGGATCTATAATTTCCTATACAACAGGTATTTTTTAGTTATGTTTATGAATAGCTATTTGGTCAGAATATGTGTGTCAGAAAAATAGGCACGGAAAAAATCCGGGCGTTGTGGGAAAAAGTAGCTAAGTTAGCACAATGTATAACCATTGATTTCAGCTCTAAATATGCACATTTTCGAACAAAACATAAGTGTATGTATAACCTGATGTTATAGGACTGTCATCTGATGAAGAATATCAAGGTTAGTCAAAAATTATATATCTTTTGCTTGTTTGTTACGATCGCTAACTTTTACTGCTGGGAAATGGCTTGTGTTTTTGGCTATTGTGGTAAGCTAATATAACGCTATATTGTGTTTTCGCTGTAAACCACTTGATAAATCGGAAATATTGTCTGGAATCACAAGATGCCTGTCTTTCATTTGCTGTACACTATGTATTTTTCAGAAATGTTTTATGATGAGTATTTAGGTATTTGGCGTTGGTGTCTGTAATTATTCTGTCTGCTTTCGGTGCAATTTCTGATTGTAGCTGCAATGTAAACTATGATTTATACCTGAAATATGCACATTTTTCGAACAAAACATAGATTTATTGAATAACATGTTATAAGACTGTCATCTGATGAAGTTGTTTGTTGGTTAGTTTGGTTGGTTCTTGGTTAGTTAGGTTGGCTTTGTGCATGCTACCTGTGCTGTGAAAAATGTCTGTCCTTTTTTGTATTTGGTGGTGAGCTAACATAAATATACGTGCTGTTTTCGCTGTAAAACATTTAAAAAATCGGACATGTTGGCTGGATTCACAAGATGTGTACCTTTCATTTGCTGTATTGGACTTGTTAATGTGTGAAAGTTAAATATTTCTAAAAAATATATTTTGAATTTCGCGCCCTGCACTTGAAGTGGCTGTTGTCATATTGTGGGCGGCCTCTGGCTTGCAGCCAGAAGAAGTTAACCTTTTCTCAATAGGGGGTGCTGTTTTCACTTTGTAAAAATTTCGTTCCCAAATTAACCTGTTTGGGCTGCAGGGGCAGTATTGAGTAGCCAGATAAAAGGTGCCCATTTCAAACGGCCTCGTACTCAATTCTTGCTCGTACAATATGCATATTATTATTACTATTGGATAGAAAACACTCTATAGTTTCTAAAACCGTTTGAATTATATCTGTGAGTCAAACAGAACTCATTTGGCACAAACTTCCTGACCAGGAAGTGGAAAGTCTGAAATCGATGCTCTGTTCTACTTCCTGCCTATAAATGGGCATGATACGTATGAGTATACATGCATGTCATACACCTTCCCCTGGATGTCAAGAGGCGGTGAGAGAAGAAATGGGGTGTTTATCTTGGTCTGAAGTGGAATACAAGCTCTTTGTATGACGTGTCCCCCATTTCCTGTACTCTGGAGAGCGCGAGGTGGTTCCTGGATTTGCATTCTGTTTAGCTGCCGTTATAGGCGACTACTATCTCCGGCTTTGATTTTATTTGATACATGTGACCATATCATCGTAAAGTATATTTTTTCAATATAGTTTAATCAGATAATTGAAATTTTTTAGGGAGTTTTGCTGTGTTCCGTTCTCTGACTTTGTTGACAATGGAGCGATTTGTGCCACTTGGCTAGTGCGCTTGCTAAATCGAGAGGGAAAGTGGCCGTTCTAAATCCAAACAACGACTGTTCTGGACAAAGGACCCCTTGTCCAACATTCTGATGAAAGATCAGCAAAAGTAAGAAACATTTTATGATGCTATTTCATATATCTGTCGTGCATGTGAACTAGTCGTCGGCGTCCAACGTTTGGGTACTCTAGCTATACCGAAGCTGGATGTCGTAATGAAGTTATTTTTTAGAATTCTAACACTGCGATTTCATTAAGAACTAATGGATCTATCATTTCCTATACAACATGTATTTTTTAGTTATGTTTATGAATAGCTATTTGGTCAGAATATGTGTGTCATAAAAAGTGTCAGAAAAATATCCGAACGTTGTGGGAAATAGTAGCTACGTTAGCAGAATGTATAACCACTGATTTCAGCTCTAAATATGCACATTTTCGAACAAAACATAAGTGTATGTATAACCTGATGTTATAGGACTGTCATCTGATGAAGAATATCAAGGTTAGTCAAAAATTATATATCTTTTGCTTGTTTGTTACGATCGCTAACCTTTTGCTACTGGGAAATGGCATGTGTTTCTGGCTTTTGTGGTAAGCTAATATAACGCTATATTGTGTTTTCGCTGTAAAACACTTAATAAATCGGAAATATTGTCTGGAATCACAAGATGCCTGTCTTTCATTTGCTGTACACTATGTATTTTTCAGAAATGTTTTATGATGAGTAATTAGGTATTTGACGTTGGTGTCTGTAATTATTCTGTCTGCTTTCGGTGCAATTTCTGATTGTAGCTGCAATGTAAACTATGATTTATACCTGAAATATGCACATTTTTCGAACAAAACATAGATTTATTGAATAACATGTTATAAGACTGTCATCTGATGAAGTTGTTTGTTGGTTAGTTTGGTTGGTTCTTGGTTAGTTAGGTTGGCTTTGTGGATGCTACCTGTGCTGTGAAAAATGTCTGTCCTTTTTTGTATTTGGTGGTGAGCTAACATAAATATACGTGCTGTTTTCGCTGTAAAACATTTAAAAAATCGGACATGTTGGCTGGATTCACAAGATGTGTACCTTTCATTTGCTGTATTGGACTTGTTAATGTGTGAAAGTAAAATATTTAAAAAATATATATTTTGAATTTCGCGCCCTGCACTTGAAGTGGCTGTTGTCATAAGTGTACCGACACCGGGCTGCAGCCATAAGAAGTTAAACTGCCTCGTACTCAATTCTTGCTCGTACAATATGCATATTATTATTACTATTGGATAGAAAACACTCTCTAGTTTCTAAAACCGTTTGAATTATATCTGTGAGTAAAACAGAACTCAAGTTGGAGCAAACTTTCTGTGAGGAAGTGAGAAATCTGAAATAAGGCAGGCTGTTCTAGGGTCAGTTTATTAATTTGCATGTCTTCTATTGGTCGAGATGCACTGCATACGCCTTCCCCTAGATGTCAGCAAATAGTGAGAATTGGAATGGAGTTGCTAGGCAGATCTGAGGTCATATAAAGGGTCTTGGAACGTGGGGTGCAGTCTTTTCAACATTCGCCATGACGCAAGACAGACCTCAGGATGGCGTTCTGGAAAGCTCCCGTTATAGGCCTTAGATATATCCGGCTCTGATTTTATTCGATATAGGTGTTAAAGACATCATAATGTTGTTATTTTAAACCGAGTTATATCAGTTTATATCAGTATATTGCGATTTTCGGATATTTCTTTGTGCTGCGTTATAGTGAGTTGGGCACGTCTTCGCCACATGGCTAATGTTTACTGCTAATTCCAAAGTTGAAGGCGACAATCTATAACCGAGCAACGATTCCTCTGGACAAAGGACAACTTGCCCAAGATTCTGATGGGAGCTCATCAAAAAGTAAGAAGTATTTATGATGTTAATTCGTTGTTCTGTTGAAAAATGTGAAACTACTATTCCGCCATTAATTTCGGTGCGGTCTCGCTTTAACGCACGCTGTATGTCGTAGTAACGTTAATTTTAAAAATCTAACACAGCGGTTGCATTAAGAACTAATGTATCTTTCATTTGCTGTCCAACCTGTATTTTTTAGTCAAGTTTATGATTAGTTACTGATTAGATTAGGTGCCTCTCCCAAGATTTCTCCTGACATTTTGTTGGCAGCTTGGCTACTATTGTCACGCCCTGGCCTTAGTATTCTTTGTTTCCTTTATTATTTTAGTTAGGTCAGGGTGTGACATGGGGAAGGTATGTGTTTTTGTATTGTCTAGGGTGGTTGTATGGTTTAGGGGGTTAAGTAGAGTAGATGGGTTTGTGTTTAGTGTAGGTGTCTAGCTGTGTCTATGGTTGCCTGAATGGTTCTCAATCAGAGACAGATGTCATTAATTGTCTCTGATTGGGAGCCATATTTAAGACAGCCATAGGCACTAGGTTAATGTGGGTAATTGTCTATGTTGTACGTTTGTAGCTTGTGTGTGCACTTACGTCTATAGCTTCACGATCGTTTGTTGTTTTGTTTCAGTTTGTTAAAGTGTTCGTTGCGTGTTTTTTCTTTTCTCTAAAATAAAAGAGAATGTATTTTGCACACGCTGCGCAGTGGTCCACTCTCTCTCAGCAAGACGATCGTGACAGAATTACCCACCAGAATCGGACCAAGCGGCGTGTAAAGCAGCAACAGGAGCAATACACAAAGGATTCATGGACATGGGAGGAGCTACTGGATGGAAAGGGTCCTTGGGCACAACCGGGAGAATATCGCCTCCCTCGTGAAGAGCTGGAGGCAGCTAAAGCCGAGAGGAGGCGATATGAGGAGGCAGCACGGAAGCAAGGCTGGAAGCCCGCGAGTACAACCCAAAAATTTATTGGGGGGGCTAAAAGGGAGTGTGGTGAAGTCTGGTAGGAGACCTGCGCATACTCCCTGTACTTACCGTGGAGAGCAAGAGTACGGGCAGACACCGTGTTACGCAGTAGAACGCATGGTGTCTCCTGTACGTGTTCATAGCCCGGTGCGGGTTATTCCACCTCCCCGCACTGGCAGGGCTAGATTGAGGATTGAGCCGGATGTCATGAAGCCGGCCCAACGCATCTGGCCACCAGTGCGTCTCCTCGGGCCGGCTTACATGGCACCAGCCTTACGCATGGTGTACCCGGTTCGCCTACATAGCCCGGTGCGGGTTATTCCACCTCCCCGCACTGGTCGGGCGATGGGGAGCATACAACCAGGTAAGGTTGGGCAGGCTCAGTGCTCAAGGGAGCCAGTACGCCTGCACGGTCCGGTATTTCCGGCGCCACCTCCCCGCCCCAGCCTAGTACCACCAGTGCCTACACCACGCACCAGGGTTCCAGTGTGTCTCCAGAGCCCTGTTCCTCCTCCACGCACTCGCCCTATGGTGCGTGTCTCCAGCCCGGTACCACCAGTTCCGGCACCACGCACCAAGCCTCCTGTGCGTCTCCAGAGTCCTGTGCGTCCTGTTGCTGCTCCCCGCACTAGCCCTGAGATGAGTGTCCCCAGCCCGGTACCACCAGTTCCGGCACCACGCACTAGGCCTAATGTGCGTCTCCAGGGTCCTGTATGCCCTGTTCCTTCTCCCCGCACTAGCCTTCAGGTGCGTGTCCCCAGCCCGGTACCACCAGTTCCGGCACCACGCACCAGGCCTACAGTGCGCCTCAGCCGGCCAGAGTCTGCCGTCTGCCCAGCGACGCCTGAGCTGCCCGTCTGGCAAGCACCGTCTGAGCTGCCCGTCTGGCAAGCACCGTCTGAGCTGCCCGTCTGCCAAGCACCGTCTGAGCTGCCCGTCTGCCAAGCACCGTCTGAGCTGCCCGTCTGCCAAGCACCGTCTGAGCTGCCCGTCTGCCAAGCACCGTCTGAACTGCCCGTCTGCCAAGCACCGTCTGAGCTGCCCGTCTGCCAAGCACCGTCTGAGCTGCCCGTCTGCCAAGCACCGTCTGAGCTGCCCGTCTGCCAAGCACCGTCTGAGCTGCCCGTCTGCCAAGCACCGTCTGAGCTGCCCGTCTGCCAAGCACCGTCTGAGCTGCCCGTCTGCCAAGCACCGTCTGAGCTGCCCGTCTGCCAAGCACCGTCAGAGCTGCCCGTCTGCCAAGCACCGTCAGAGCTGCCCGTCTGTCCCGAGCCGCTAGAGCCGTCCGCCAGACAGGATCAGCCAGAGCCGTCCGCCAGACAGGATCAGCCAGAGCCGTCCGCCAGACAGGATCAGCCAGAGCCGTCCGCCAGACAGGATCAGCCCGAGCCGTCCGCCAGACAGGATCAGCCCGAGCCGTCCGCCAGACAGGATCAGCCCGAGCCGTCCGCCAGACAGGATCAGCCCGAGCCGTCCGCCAGACAGGATCAGCCCGAGCCGTCCGCCAGACAGGATCAGCCCGAGCCGTCCGCCAGACAGGATCAGCCCGAGCCGTCCGCCAGACAGGATCAGCCCGAGCCATCCGCCAGACAGGATCAGCCAGATCCGTCCGCCAGCCATGAGCAGCCAGATCCGTCCGCCAGCCATGAGCAGCCAGATCCGTCAGCCAGCCATGAGCAGCCAGATCCGTCAGCCAGCCATGAGCAGCCAGATCCGTCAGCCAGCCATGAGCAGCCAGATCCGTCAGCCAGCCATGAGCAGCCAGATCCGTCAGCCAGCCATGAGCTGCAGTCCCTCAGTCCGGAGCTGCCGTCCCTCAGTCCGGAGCTGCCGTCCCTCAGTCCGGAGCTGCCGTCCCTCAGTCCGGAGCTGCCTTCCAGTCATGAGCTGGCTTCCAGTCAGGAGCTGCCCTCTAGTCAGGAGCTGCCCTCCAGTCAGGAGCTGCCCTCCAGTCAGGAGCTGCCCTCCAGTCAGGAGCTACCCCTCAGTCCGGAGCTACCCCTCAGTCCGGAGCTACCCCTCAGTCCGGAGCTACCCCTCAGTCCGGAGCTACCCCTCAGTCCGGAGCTACCCCTCAGTCCGGAGCTACCCATCCGTCCGGTGGCGCCCTCTGGGATGGTCTTCAGTCCGGGACTTGCTACAAGGGTCGCCGCTCCAGAGGCGCCACCAAAGCGGGTATTGACAATGGTGGAGTGGGGGCCTCGTCCCGCGCCCGAGCCGCCGCCATGATGGGGGCCACCCCGGACCCTCCCCTTCTGTTTCAGGTTCTGCGGCCGGAGTCCGCACCTTTGGGGGGGGGGGGGGGTACTGTCACACCCTGGCCTTAGTATTCTTTGTTTCCTTTATTATTTTAGTTAGGTCAGGGTGTGACATGGGGAAGGTATGTGTTTTTGTATTGTCTAGGGTGGTTGTATGGTTTAGGGGGTTAAGTAGAGTAGATGGGTTTGTGTTTAGTGTAGGTGTCTAGCTGTGTCTATGGTTGCCTGAATGATTCTCAATCAGAGACAGATGTCATTAATTGTCTCTGATTGGGAGCCATATTTAAGAAAGCCATAGGCACTAGGTTAATGTGGGTAATTGTCTATGTTGTACGTTTGTAGCTTGTGTGTGCACTTACGTCTATAGCTTCACGATCGTTTGTTGTTTTGCTTCAGTTTGTTAAAGTGTTCGTTGCGTGTTTTTTCTTTTCTCTAAAATAAAAGAGAATGTATTTTGCACACGCTGCGCCTTGGTCCTCTCTCTCTCAGCAAGACGATCGTGACAACTATTCTCATTGTATAACCACGATTTGTGCCGCTAAATATGCACATTTTCGAACAAACTCTATATGTATTGTGTAATATGATGTTATAGGACTGTCATCTGAAGAAGTTTGAGAAGGTTAGTGAAAAAATGTATATCTTTTGCTGGTTTATTCGTTATCGCTATTGTTGGCTTGAATCAATGCTGTTGTGTGGTTGGCTATTGTAGTAAGCTAATATAATGCTATATTGTGTTTTCGCTGTAAAACACTTAAAAAATCTGAAATATTGGCTGGAATCACAAGATCTTTGTCTTTCATTTGCTGTACGCTGTGTATTTTTCATAAATGTTTTATGATGAGTATTTAGGTAATTCACGTTGGTCTCTGTAGTTATTCTAGTTGCTTTAGTGAGAGTTGTGATGGTGGCTGCAATGTAAAACTATGATTTATACCTGAAATATGCACATTTTTCTAACAAAACATATGCTATACAATAAATATGTTATCAAACTGTCATCTGAAGTTGTTTCTTGGTTAGTGACTATTTATATCTTTATTTGGTCGAAATTGTGATAGCTACCTATGCAGGAAAAAAATGGTGGAGTAAAAAAAGTGGTGTCTTTTGCTATCGTGGTTAGCTAATAGAAATACATATTGTGTCTTCCCTGTAAAACATTTTAAAAATCAGAAATGATGGCTGGATTCACAAGATGTGTATCTTTCATCTGGTGTCTTGGACTTGTGATTTAATGATATTTAGATGCTAGTATTTACTTGTGACACTATGCTAGGCTATGCTAGTCAGCTTTTTTACTGATGGGGGTGCTCCCGGATCCGGGATTGTGATGAAGTAGAAGTTAATTCAGGAAGTGAAACTCAGTTACATGGAAATGTCTTTCTGAATACTATTTCTATATGGTTTTACCTAAACAGACAAAGTGTGGCAGATGAGCTTCCTCCAGTTCACCTAACTCCATAGTGATGTCCAGGAATGGACCACCTTGTGTGTACTGCATGTCTTTCAGAAGTTGACTGTAGGGTTCCCAGTTCCTGAAGTGATACTTCAGAATGACATCTCTCTCACACAGCCAGCGGAGCCCAGACACTGTGCACTCATAACTCCCTTTGGGTGTCCTGTGCCTGAGGGCAACAACAAGATATGGTAGAGAGGGTCAATGGTCAAATGGAGAGGTTGGATTAGAAGACTATTCCCAAAGGTAATGGGGAAATACACTAGCAAGTGGAATGAAATGTTAAAAGTAGTTATTTTACCTTAACATTGTCACTCCCTGGACAGTGGAAGTCAAGGGTTCAATCTGAAGCCAGTGTGTGGAGTCCTGAACAAGGACAAGCATGTCAGTAATACATATGGGGCCTGTTTCCTGGACACAGATTGAGTCTAGTGCTGGACTAAAAAGCATGCACCACCACGCGATCTACTGTCTCTATTACTACTGTCTCTATTATTCCGTGCACCAGCATGCACGGAAGTTTCAATAGAAAGTTCTTTAAAGTCCAGGACTAGACTTAATCTGTGTCTGGGAAACTGGCCCATTAACCAAAGTAACTAATCTAATGTATTTATTCAATGTTACATGGAATGCTTGGGATTTATCAATTAAACTGTCTAATGACAAAATATGACAACAGCTAAAATCCTGCATGTCTACAAGCAGAACACAGGACTGTCTATATCCCAGGATGAATGGTTGGTCAGTACACACCTGGCTTTGAGACTGTGTTCATATTACTAAAGCAGAACACAGGACTGTCTATATCCCAGTATGAATGGTTGGTCAGTACACACCTGGCTTTGAGACTGAGCCTGACTCCTGCAGGTATGTAAAAGTAAGAATTGACATTATGACTTACCTCAACATGGTCACAAGTCTTACAGCTCTGAGGAATCCCTGAAGTCAAAAGTAGTTGGTTAAAATTGACAATGTAATAATGAATTCATAATTATTAAATAGACTTGTAATAAAAATGAATATAAGTGAGCAACAGTCTAAGAATGTACACTCATTAGCATACCATAATCTGACATTAGTGTTATAATAATTCATGTTTGTGGAAGCAGAAAATAACATTGTTCTGGTCCATGTTTTGTAGATGTTGGGGGCCTGATTTCTGCTAGATCCTAGGATGAGAGCTTAAAGGTAGAGTCAGCTAAATGATGATGTACGAGCAGCACCACAGATATTGTGATGAGCAAGATGCCTTACTTCTCTCTCTCACAGTCACACACATTCTGCTAGATCCTAGGATGTTCTCTTCACTCTCTAACAGTGTGTCAGCCACGGGACCAAAACAGAGAAGTTTAGCATCGTGTTAAAACGCTCTTAGTTGTTGCAGAAATTGGCCCACAATGCCGTTTACTTTGTGCATCTATGTCATATCGCTGACTCTACCTTTAACCTCTACGGACCATCCATCCCGGATCCGGGATCATTCTCATCAGAAACGCTGACTAGAATAGAATAGCCTAGCCTAGCGCCACAGGGATATAATATAATATAATTTCATGAAATCACAAGTCCAATACAGCAAATGAAAGATAAACATCTTGTGAATCCAGCCAACATGTCCGATTTTTAAAATGTTTTACAGCGAAAACACAACATATATTTATGTTAGCTCACCACAATATCCAAAAACCCCCACCATTTTTTCACAGAAAAGATAGCTTTCACAAAACCCACAAATAGAGATAAAATTAATCACTAACCTTTGAACAACTTCATCAGATGGCAGTCATATGACATCATGTTATACAATACATTTATGTTTTGTTCGATTATGTGCATATTTATAGCCAGAAATCGTGGTTTTACATTGGCGCCATGTTCAGAAATGGCTCCAAAATAGCGAAAGTAGTTACAGATAGCAACGTGAAATACAGAAATACTCATCATAAACTTTGATGAAAGATACAAGTTTAACATATAATTAAAGATACACTGATTCTTAATGCAACCGCTGTGTTAGATTTAAAAAATAACTTTAGTAAAAAGCATAGCATGCAAGACAGCGCTCTGAGACAGCGCTCAGCCATTCTCCGCCATGTTGGAGTCAACAGAAATACGAAATTGCATCATAAATATTCCCTTACCTTTGATGATTTTTCATCAGAATGCAGTGCCAGTGTAAAGGCAGATTTCCTCCTCTTCGTCTGAAGAGACGAAGACGCAGCGTAGTTAGTGTTCATCATGTTTAATAACGACAAAACCGTCAACACTACAAAATACAAAATAAAAAATGTGGCAAAACCGAAACGGTCCTATCTGGTGCATAGAACACAAAGACAGAAGACAACCACCCACAAAAACCCAACACAAAACAGGCTGCCTAAATATGGTTCCCAATCAGAGACAATGACTAACACTTGCCTCTGATTGAGAACCATATCAGGCCAAACATAGAAACAGGAAAACTAGACACACAACATGGAATGCCCACTCAGCTCACGTCCTGACCAACACTAAAACAAAGAAAACACAAAAGAACTATGGTCAGAACGTGAAAGCCAGGAATCCTAGTTCCACAATAAATTGTTGTTTTGTTTTATAATGTCCATTACTTCTGTCGAATTAGCAACTTTGGCTAGCATGTGTAGTTCACGTGTCCAAACAATTGCGCAATTGAATGAAAACGTTGAACGAAAACTTCTAAAAGTGATATTACAAGTCGAATAAACTGGTCAAACTCAGTTGAGAATCAATCTTCAGGATGTTTTTCTCATATATAGTCATGACGTTGCCTGCTTGGGTATTGCAAACCCCATCCCCCTCTCCCTGCCTCTCCCTTTCCTCCTTCAACCCATGCTGTGATCACAGAGAGACGTCGTAAATTCCTGAGAATCTCCTCATGGCTAAACAGTATTAGAGAGAGGGTAAACTTTCAGGACAAAGAGGTTTCTTCCACCTCACAGAACTTGAGGTACGAACAGATTTCATGTTCCGGAAAAAAGTATTAAAGATCGGTGAAGATCCCAGCTATTAACATGCCCGTTTGTCACCACGTGGGAAACTCATGTGAGACTGTGGGGCTACATTACCATACCGCTGTTTATATAATAACCTCAGATATGAGGTTTACATCTGTTTGTTGTATAAAATTAATGAGTGAGTATGATACTGTTTGTATAATTGTGTAATATGATTTTGGACTGTTTAATGAAGAAAAATACAAATCACTTTTGTATTTGAACTAAATCCAAGGACCGCCCCTGAGCCCAGTACGGGTCAGACATCCAAGGACAGCCCCTTCCTGCTATCCGAATAAAAGCCAACTCTGAGAAATTATCATTAGACCATGTTTTTCCCCATATGGGGAGAACGAAGGTTAACTTCTTATGGCTGCAAGCTCGACGTCGGTACACTTATGACAACAGCCAGCTCAAGTGCAGGGCGCAAAATTCAAAATATATATTTTTTAAATATTTAACTTTCACACATTAACAAGTCCAATACAGCATATGAAAGGTACACCTTGTGAATCCAGCCAACATGTCCGATTTTTAAAATGTTTTACAGCGAAAACAGCACGTATATTTATGTTAGCTCACCACCAAATACAAAAAAGGACAGACATTTTTCACAGCACAGGTAGCATGCACAAAGCCAACCTAACTAACCAAGAACCAACCAAACTAACCACCAAACAACTTCATCAGATGACAGTCTTATAACATGTTATTCAATAAATCTATGTTTTGTTCGAAAAATGTGCATATTTCAGGTATAAATCATAGTTTACATTGCAGCTACAATCAGAAATTGCACCGAAAGCAGACAGAATAATTACAGACACCAACGCCAAATAACTAAATACTCATCATAAAACATTTCTGAAAAATACATAGTGTACAGCAATTGAAAGACAGGCATCTTGTGATTCCAGACAATATTTCCGATTTATCAAGTGGTTTACAGCGAAAACACAATATAGCGTTATATTAGCTTACCACAATAGCCAAAAACACAAGCAATTTCCCAGTAGCAAAAGTAAGCGATCGTAACAAACAAGCAAAAGATATATAATTTTTGACTAACCTTGATTTTCTTCCTCAGATGACAGTCCTATTACATCAGGTTATACATACACTTATGTTTTGTTCGAAAATGTGCATATTTAGAGCTGAAATCAATGGTTACACATTGTGCTAACTTAGCTACTTTTTCCCACTACGTCCGGATTTTTCCTGACACTTTTTCTGACACACATATTCTGACCAAATAGCTATTCATAAACATAACTAAAAAATACATGTTGTATAGGAAATGATCGATCCATTAGTTCTTAATGAAATCGCAGTGTTAGAATTCTAAAAATAACTTCATTACGATATGCAGCTTCGGTATAGCTAGAGTACCCAAACGTTGGGCGCCCACGACTAGTTCACATGTACGACAGATATATGAAATAGCATCATAAAATGTTTCTTACTTTTGCTGATCTTTCATCAGAATGTTGGACACGGTGTCCTTTGTCCAGAACAATCGTTGTTTGGATTTAGAACGGCAACTTTCGCTCTTGATTTAGCACGCGCACTAGCCAAGTGGCACGGATCTCTCCATCGTCAGCAAAGTCAGAGAACGGAACACGGCAAAACTCCCGAATTTTTTTTAATAATCTGATTAAACTATATTGAAAAAACATACTTTACGATGATATGGTCACATGTATCAAATAAAATCAAAGCCGGAGATAGTAGTCATCCATAACGGCAGCTAAACAGAAGGCAATCCCACTGTCCACCTCGCGCTCCCCAGAGTACCGGAAATGAGGGACACGTCATACAAAGAGCTTGTATTCCAATTCAGACCAAGATAAACACTACATTTCTTCTCTCACAGCTTCTTGACATCCAGGGGAAGGTCTATGAAGTGCACGTAGACTCTTACGTTTCATGCCCATGTATAGGCCGGAAGAAGAACAGAGCCTCGATTTCAGACTTTCCACTTCCTGGTCAGGAAGTTAGTGCCAAATGAGTTCTGTTTGACTCACAGATATAATTCAAACGGTTTTAGAAACTAGAGAGTGTTTTCTATCCAATAGTAATAATAATATGCATATTGTACGAGCAAGAATTGAGTACGAGGCCATTTGAAATGGGCACCTTTAATCAGAGCTACTCAATACTGCCCCTGCAGCCATAAAAAGTTAAGTACCATTGCTGAATCTTTAACCATACCACGTGGTTATACTCATAGACGAATAAGAACAAGTCGTTGATATTGACTACTAGTCTGCAGCTAGGAATTCGGTATCATTGAACGTGAAGAAAGACAACCGCCGAAACATCCATTCTATAATGAATGTCACTCTGAACTATCCACAAGAACTAAGACAGAGACAGAAGGAACTCCAACAGAAACTAACTTCTCTCCAACGATCAAGATGACACACACCGACCGTAACTATATATATATTGATTACAATTGTTCCCGAATGAGTGAGCGTTCATGTGTAAGGATTAGCATGTCAATTGTTATAAAGAGTATACTCTGTAGTGACTTCTGAATCGACCCCCCATTTTCCCTTTGTCTAACAAGCCCCCATGCCGGTTCAGCCCACTAGGGCATATTTCTCCCATCATTTTCATGTAACCATTTTAAGTTTGTTTGTTTGTTTGTGCATTTCTGTGAATTAATTAGTTAGTAATAAATAAATGATTTAAGACAATTGATGTATGGATGACTCATAGTGAAGACTGGGTTCGTGCAGGTAACCAACAATTTAAGACGTTTGGAATGAGACTAACGTGAGGTAAAAATAAATAAATAATTAATCAGAAGACTATTGATCAGATATGAAAATATCTGAAAGGTTATATTGGGAAATTATAACTTTGTAATCTGACTACTTTCCCTGGTGCCCTCGAATTCATAGTTAATTACTTACGTTATTACTCAGTTGATCACGTAATCCCTAATTACAGGAATCTTTGATAAAAACTATAATTCTTCAATTTAATGATAGCAAAGACACGACAATATCCAATAATGTCCCAAACGGAGCATTTCTTCATGTCTATCTAACGCAGTGCAGACAAAGACATCACATGCCCTCTGTGCGTGGCCAAGAACTGGCAATCTGCCTGACCAGTCACTCCAAAGGCTCTCATCCGGTCCCACATGAAGCTATATGCTTCATTCTACGTTCTACTGCCTGTTGACATCTAGTGGAAGGCGTATGAAGTGCATACAGATCCATAAATATAAGGCAATTGAATAGGCGATGCCTTTCACAGCGACCCATTTCAGAATTTTCACTTCCTGTTTGGAAGTTTGCCTGCCATATGAGTTCTGTTTTACTCACAGATATAATTCAAACAGTTTTAGAAACTTCAGAGTGTTTTCTATCCAATAGTAATAATAATATGCATATCATATGATCTAGGACAGAGTACGAGGCCGTTTAATTTGGGCACAAATTCATCCAAAAGTGAAAATGTCGCCCCCTATCCCTAAGAAGTTTTAAGTTTGTTTTGACCAAATAGATCATGATTGTGTTCCTTACCTGGGACTCAAGTATAATGAACGCTTTCATCGCATATAGATTTTAAAACAATTAAATTAGTCAACTCACATTTCTCAGGTCCAGGCTTGATACAACACTCTCCAACATGGTCTCTGGTGTCCTCAGGTCCAGGCTTGATCCAACTCTCTCCACCATGATCTCTGGTGTTGGTAAAGCAGAAGGATAGACTGTCTGTTGGTCCAACAGAACACATTAAAACACACTACTACTAATCTAATTGTAGAAATGATTCCAGAGGGAAACAAATGATAAAACATTACCATGACTCACCTCTGAATGTGTTGGTCATCTATCTGACACAGGGTCACTGAGGAGGCGGAAACCAGAAATCCAGGATAGAGGGGGTCAGTGAATATGGTGTGTTCTGTGTAAAGGTGTGTCAGTGTACCAGAGGAGGACACCCTATAGAAGGACAAAGTACCAGCTGGCCAGTCCAGATACACACCAACTCTATTAGAAATAGGACCAGGGATGGATCTGCTCCAGACTCCAGCATGGTAAAAGTGATAACCACTGTGAGAGCAGCCTAAACACCAGGACTTCCTATTGCCTCCAATTCTACTGTCAACCGCCTCTCCCTTCCTGTTCATTCCTTTGTACACCACACCAATGTCAGCCATGTCACCATCCATCTCCACCTCCCAGTAATAACGACATCCAGATAAGCCTTCTCTGATGAGAACTTGTGTAAGACAATTAAATCTGTCTGGATGGTCTTCATAATGCTGCTTCTCTTCCACCCGTGTCACCTTCCTGTTCCCCTCAGACAGTATCAGGTTTGGGTTTGCTGTATTTGGGTCCAGGGTGAGATAACAGGCATCTGTAGACAAAAGGAGAGTTTAATCAAACCACGTCTTCATATAAAATGTTGTTTTGCAGTTACAGAACAAGTATTGATTAGTTACTGTATTACGATAGTCCTGATTATTCAGTTAATTAGGATTGAAGAGACTTACATTTCTTCAGCCCTGATTTCAGCCTGCACTCTCCACCATGATCCACACTGTAGGAGAAACAGGTTATTGCCTGACTGTAACGGTAGTCCTCCTCCTCTTCATCCGAAGAGGAGGAGCATGGATTGAACCAAGGCGCAGCGTTGTGAAATGACATAATTTTAATAAAACAAGACGGGAAAACCACGAAACGAAACCACTTGAAATAATTAACAAAATAACAAAACAAATGTAGACAAACCAGAACTATACGAACTTACATAAAACACGAAGAACGCACGAACAGGGAAAATAGACTACACAAAAAAAACGATGTACAAACAAACCGAACAGTCCCGTATGGTGCGACAAACACTGACACAGGAGACAACCACCCACAACAAACAATGTGAAACAACCTACCTTAATATGACTCTCAATCAGAGGAAACGTCAAACACCTGCCTCTAATTGAGAGCCATACCAGGCAACCCAAAACCAACATAGAAACAGAAAACATAGACTACCCACCCAACTCACGTCCTGACCAACTAACACATACAAAAACTAACAGAAAATAGGTCAGGAACGTGACAGAACCCCCCCTCAAGGTGCGAACTCCGGGCGCACCCCTAAAACTCAAGGGGAGGGTCTGGGTGGGCATCTGTCCGCGGTGGCGGCTCCGGCGGTGGACGAGGACACCACTCCACCACTGTCTTTGTCCCCCTCCTTAGCGTCCTTTGAGTGGCGACCCTCGCCCCCGACCATGGTCCAGGGAACCTTCACTAAGGCCCCCCCTACATAGAGGAGACAGCTCAGGACAGAGAGGTAGCTCAGGACAGAGAGGTAGCTCAGGACATAGAGGTAGCTCAGGACAGAGAGGTAGCTCCGGACAGAGAGGTAGCTCCGGACAGAGAGGTAGCTCCGGACAGAGGGACAACTCTGTACTACTGGCAGCTCCGGACTGGGTGGCAGCTCCGGACTGGGTGGCAGCTCCGGACTGGGTGGCAGCTCATGACTGGAGGGCAGCTCATGACTGGAGGGCAGCTCATGACTGGAGGGCAGCTCATGACTGTAGGGCAGCTCATGACTGTAGGGCAGCTCATGACTGTAGGGCAGCTCATGACTGTAGGGCAGCTCATGACCGTAGGGCAGCTCATGACCGTAGGGCAGCTCATGACCGTAGGGCAGCTCATGACCGTAGGGCAGCTCATGACTGTAAGGCAGCTCATGCAGCTCCTGACTGGCTGGCGGCTCATGCAGCTCCTGACTGGCTGGCGGCTCTGGCAGCTCCTGACTGGCTGGCGGCTCTGGCGGCTCCTGACTGGCTGGCGGCTCTGGCGGCTCCTGACTGACGGACGGCTCTAGCGGCTCCTGACTGACGGACGGCTCTAATGGCTCGGGACAGACGGGCGGCTCTAATGGCTCGTGGCAGACGGATGGCTCAGAAGGCGCTGGGCAGACGGATGGCTCAGAAGGCGCTGGGCAGACGGATGGCTCAGAAGGCGCTGGGCAGACGGATGGCTCAGAAGGCGCTGGGCAGACGGATGGCTCAGAAGGCGCTGGGCAGACGGATGGCTCAGACGGCGCTGGGCAGACGGATGGCTCAGACGGCGCTGGGCAGACAGATGGCTCAGACGGCGCTGGGCAGACAGATGGCTCAGACGGCGCTGGGCAGACAGGCAGTGCAGAAGGCGTTGGGCAGACGGCCGACTCTGCCCTGCTGAGGCGCACAGTAGGCCTGGTGCGTGGTGCCGGAACTGGAGGTACCGGGATGACGGCACGCACTTCAAGGCTAGTACGGGGAGCAGGGACAGGGCACACTGACCTCTCGAAGCGCACTATAGGCCTGGTGCGTGGTACCGGAACTGGTGGTACTGAGCTGGGGCGGGAAGGTGGCGCCGGATATACCGGACCGTGTGAGCGTACTGGCTCCCTTGAGCACTGAGCCTGCCCAACCTTACCTGGTTGCATGCTCCCCGTAGCCCGTCCAGTGCGGGGAGGTGGAATAACCCGCACTGGGCTGTGTTGGCGAACCGGGGACACCATGCGTAAGGCTGGTGCCATGTACACCGGCCCGAGGAGACGTACTGGAGGCCAGATATGTTGAGCCGGCTTCATGGCACTTGGCTCAATGCTCACTCTAGCCCGGCTAGTGCGGGGAGGTGGAATAACCCGCACCGGGCTATGAACACGTACAGGAGACACCATGCGCTCTACTGCGTAACACGGTGTCTGCCCGTACTCTCGCTCTCCACGGTAAGCCCGGGAAGTTGGCGCAGGTCTCCTACCTGACTTCGCCACACTACCCTTTAGCCCCCCCCCAAGAAATTTTTGGGTTGTACTTGCGGGCCTCCAGCCTTGCTTCCGTGCTGCCTCCTCATATCGTCGCCTCTCCGCTTTAGATGCCTCCAGCTCCGCCTTGGGACGGCGACACTCCTCTGGCTCTGCCCAGGGTCCTTCTCCGTCCAGAATCTCTTCCCATGTCCAATCCTCCTTGACCCACTGCTGCTGTCGTTGCTGTCCGTTAACCCGCTGCTTGATCTGGGTTTGGTGGGTGGTTCTGTAACGGTAGTCCTCCTCCTCTTCATCCGAAGAGGAGGAGCATGGATTGAACCAAGGCGCAGCGTTGTGAAATGACATAATTTTAATAAAACAAGACGGGAAAACCACGAAACGAAACCACTTGAAATAATTAACAAAATAACAAAACAAATGTAGACAAACCTGAACTATACGAACTTACATAAAACACGAAGAACGCACGAACAGGGAAAATAGACTACACAAAAAAAACGATGTACAAACAAACCGAACAGTCCCGTATGGTGCGACAAACACTGACACAGGAGACAACCACCCACAACAAACAATGTGAAACAACCTACCTTAATATGACTCTCAATCAGAGGAAACGTCAAACACCTGCCTCTAATTGAGAGCCATACCAGGCAACCCAAAACCAACATAGAAACAGAAAACATAGACTGCCCACCCAACTCACGTCCTGACCAACTAACACATACAAAAACTAACAGAAAATAGGTCAGGAACGTGACACTGACAAAGACCTAATAAAGCAGTCAACATTTAAACCATATTGTTGTGTTCTGGTGAACTATCCAAGTTCATTACTAGAGACATACAGGTATTCTATCCTACCTACTGCATACAGAACAGAGTACAATTCATTACTAGAGACATACAGGTATTCTATCCTGCCTACTGCATACAGAACAGAGTACAATTCATTACTAGAGACATACAGGTATTATACAATATATACAATAGAGAGGCTATAGACAATAGAGGCTATATACAGTAGAGAGGCTATAACAGTAGAGGCGTTATACAGTAGAGAGGATAAATACAGTAGAGAGGCTATATACAGTACAGAGGCTATATACAGTAGAGAGGTTATAACAGTAGAGAGGCTATATACAGTAAAGAGAATATATACAGTACAGAGGCTAAATACAGTAGAGAGGCTATATACAGTAGGGAGGCTATATACAGTAGGGAGGCTATATACAGTAGGGAGGCTATATACAGTAGAGAGGGTATATACAGTAGAGAGGCTATATACAGTAGAGAGGGTATATACAGTAGAGAGGGTATATACAGTAGAGAGGCTATATACAGTACAGAGGCTATATACAGTAGAGAGGGTATATACAGTAGAGAGGGTATATACAGTAGAGAGGCTATATACAGTAGAGAGGCTATATCAAGTCAAATCAAATCAAGTTTATTTTATATAGCCCTTCGTACATCAGCTAATATCTCGAAGTGCTGTACAGAAACCCAGCCTAAAACCCCAAACAGCAAGCAATGCAGGTGTAGAAGCACGGTGGCTAGGAAAAACTCCCTAGAAAGGCCAAAACCTAGGAAGAAACCTAGAGAGGAACCAGGCTATGAGGGGTGGCCAGTCCTCTTCTGGCTGTGCCGGGTGGAGATTATAACAGAACATGGCCAAGATGTTCAAAATGTTCATAAGTGACAAGCATGGTCAAATAATAATCAGGAATAAATGTCAGTTGGCTTTTCATAGCCGATCATTAAGAGTTGAAAACAGCAGGTCTGGGACAGGTAGGGGTTCCATAACCGCAGGCAGAACAGTTGAAACTGGAATAGCAGCAAGGCCAGGTGGACTGGGGACAGCAAGGAGTCATCATGCCCGGTAGTCCTGACGTATGGTCCTAGGGCTCAGGTCCTCCGAGAGAGAGAAAGAAAGAGAGAAGGAGAGAATTAGAGAGAGCCAAGATTTTCAAAATGTTCATAAATGACAAGCATTGTCAAATAATAATCAGGAATAAATGTCAGTTGGCTTTTCATAGCCGATCATTAACTTCTTATGGCTGCAAGGGGCAGCATTGAGTAACCTGGAAAGAGGTGGCCATTTCAAACGGCCTCCTACTCAATTCTTGCTCGTACAATATGCATATTATCATTACTATTGGATAGAAAACACTCTCTAGTTTCTTAAACCGTTTGAATTATTTCTCTAAGTGAACCAGAACTCTTTCTGCAGCCCATTTCCTATCCGGAAGTGAGATTTCCAAAAGCGAGGTCTTTTTTCAAGAGCTTGTCTATAAAAGGGCATGTCACTTGGGACTATAGAAACACGTCATACACCTTCCCTTGGGTGTCATGCGGAAGTGAGAGCAGAAATGACTTGAATATCTCGTTCTGGGATTGAATACATCCTCTTGGAGTGAGAGGTCCGCTATTATTTTTTTTTCTCGAAGGCGCGAAGTTGGACCTGGAATTGCCTCCTGGAAAACCGTCGTTATAGGTGAATATGATCTCCGGCTTCGATTTTATTTGATACATGTCACAATATCATCCTAAAGTATGTTTTTTCAATATAGTTTAATTATATTATTGAAATTTATTCGGGACTTTAGACGTGATGCGTTGGAAGAATTTGTTCAAGAAGGAGAGGTTAGCGCCGCACGGCCAGTGTGCTTGCTAATTCAAGAGGGAAATAGTTTGTTCTGGATCCAAACAAAGACGGTTCTGGACAATGGACCCCTTTACAACATTCTGATGGAAGATCAACAAAGATAAGGACCCAATTTGGGATGCTATTTCATATATCTGTCGAACTGTGCTATCGCTACCGATTACTTGGAATCAATGCTGTTGTGTGTTAGCTATTGCAGTAAGCTAATATAACGAAATATTGTGTTTTCGCTGTAAAACACTTAAAAAATCGGAAATATTGTCTGTATTCACAAGATCTTTGTCTTTCATTTTGCTATACACCATATATTTTTCTGAAATGTTTTATGATGAGTAATTAGGTAGTTGACGTTGGTGTCTGTATTTACTCTGGCTACTCCCGTGCTATTTCTGACTGTAGCTATGATGGTAGCATCAATGTAAAACTGATTTATAGCTCAAATATGCACATTTTTCGAACAAAACATAGATTTATTGTGTAACATGTTATAGGACTGTCATCTGAGGAAGTTGTTTCTAGGTTTGTTTGGTTGGATCTTGGTTAGTTAGGTTGGCTTTGTGCATGCTACCTGTGCTGTGAAAAATGTCTGTCCTCTTTTGTATTTGGTGGTGAACTAACATAAATATACGTGGTGTTTTTGCTGTAAAACATTTTAAAAATCGGACACGTTGGCTGGATTCACAAGATGTTTATCTTTCAAATGCTGTATTGGACTTGTTAATGTGTGAAAGTTAAATATTAAAAAAAAATAGATTTTGAATTTCGCGCCCTGCACTTGAGCTGGATGTTGTCATAAGTGTACCGATGTCGGGACAGCCCGCCTAACAGGTTAAGAGTTGAAAGCAGCAGGTCTGGGACAGGTAGGGGTTCCATAACCGCAGGCAGAGCAGTTGAAACTGGAACAGCAGCAAGGCCAGGTGGACTGGGGACAGCAAGGAGTCATCATGCCCGGTAGTCCTGACGTATGGTCCTAGGGCTCAGGTTCTCCGAGAGAGAGAAAGAAAGAGAGAAGGAGAGAATTAGAGAGAGCATACTTAAATTCACACAGGACACTGGATAAGACAGGAGAAGTACTCCAGATATAACCAACTGACCCTAGCCCCCCGACACATAAACTACTGCAGCATAAATACTGGAGGCTGAGACAGGAGGGGTCAGTAGACACTGTGGCCCCATCCGATGATACCCCAGGACAGGGCCAAACAGGAAGGATATAACCCCACCCACTTTGCCAAAGCACAGCCCCCGCACCACTAGAGGGATATCTTCAACCACCAACTTACAATCCTGAGACAAGGCCGAGTATACAAAGATCTCCACCACAGCACAAACCAAGGGGGGGCGCCAACCCAGACAGGAAGATCACGTCAGTAACTCAACCCACTCAAGTGACGCACCCCTCCTAGGGACGGCATGAAAGAGCACCAGTAAGCCAGTGACTCAGCCCCTGTAATAGGGTTAGAGGCAGAGAATCCCAGTGGAGAGAGGGGAACCGGCCAGGCAGAGACAGCAAGGGCGGTTCGTTGCTCCAGAGCCTTTCCGTTCACCTTCACACTCCTGGGCTAGACTACACTCAATCATATGACCTACTGAAGAGATAAGTCTTCAGTAAAGACTTAAAGGTTGAGAACGAGTCTGCGTCTCTCACATGGGTAGGCAGACCGTTCCATAAAAATGGAGATCTATAGGAGAAAGCTCTGCCTCCAGCTGTTTGCTTAGAAATTCTAGGGACAATTAGGAGGCCTGCGTCTTGTGACCGTAGCGTACGTGTAGGTATGTACGGCAGGACCAACTCGGAAAGATAGGTAGGAGCAAGCCCATGTAACGCTTTATAGGTTAACAGTAAAACCTTGATATCAGCCCTTGCCTTAACAGGAAGCCAGTGTAGGGAAGCTAGCACTGGAGTAATATGATCAAATTTCTTGGTTCTAGTCAGGATTCTAGCAGCCGTATTTAGCACTAACTGAAGTTTATTTAGTGCTTTATCCGGGTAGCCGGAAAGTAGAGCATTGCAGTAGTCTAACCTAGAAGTAACAAATGCATGGATTAATTTTTCTGCATCATTTTTGGACAGAACATTTCTGATTTTTGCAATTTTACGTAGATGGAAAAACGCTGTCCTTGAAACAGTCTTGATATGTTCGTCAAAAGAAAGATCAGGGTCAAGAGTAACGCCGAGGTCCTCCACAGTTTTATTTGAGACGACTTTACAACCATCAAGATTAATTGTCAGATTTAACAGAAGATATCTTTGTTTCTTGGGACCTAGAACAAGCATCTCTGTTTAGTCCGAGTTTAAAAGTAGAAAGTTTTCAGCCATCCACTTCCTTATGTCTGAAACACAGGCTTCTAGCGAGGGCAATTTTGGGGCTTCACCATGTTTCATTGAAATGTACAGCTGTGTGTCATCCGCATAGCAGTGAAAGTTAACATTATGTTTTCGAATAACATCCCCAAGAGGTAAAATATATAGTGAAAACAATAGTGGTCCTAAAACGGAACCTTGAGGAACACCGAAATGTACAGTTGATTTGTCAGAGGACAAACCATTCACAGAGACAAACTGATATCTTTCCGACAGATAAGATCTAAACCAGGCCAGAACTTATCCGTGTAGGCCAATTTGGGTTTCCAGTCTCTCCAAAAGAATGTGGTGATCGATGGTGTCAAAGGCAGCACTAAGGTCTAGTAGCACGAGGACAGATGCAGAGCCTCGGTCTGACGCCATTAAAAGGTAATTTACCACCTTCACAAGTGCAGTCTCAGTGCTATGATGGGGTCTAAAACCAGACTGAAGCATTTCGTATACATTGTTTGTCTTCAGGAAGGCAGTGAGTTGCTGCGCAACAGCTTTTTCTAAAATTTTTGAGAGGAATGTTAGATTATAGGCCGATAGTTTTTTATATTTTCCGGGTCAAGGTTTGGCTTTTTCAAGAGAGGCTTTATTACTGCCACTTTTAGTGAGTTTGGTACACATCCGGTGGATAGAGAACCGTTTATTATGTTCAACATAGGAGTGCCAAGCACATGAAGCAGCTCTTTCAGTAGTTTAGTTGGAATAGGATCCAGTATGCAGCTTGAAGGTTTAGAGGCCATGATTATTTTCATCATTGTGTCAAGAGATATAGTACTAAAACACTTAAGTGTCTCTCCCGATCCCAGGCCCTGGCAGAGCTGTGCAGATCCAGGACAGCTAAGCCCTGGAGGAATACGCAGATTTAAAGAGGAGTCCGTAATTTGCTTTCTAATGATCATGATCTTTTCCTCAAAGAAGTTCATGAATTTATTACTGCTGAAGTGAAAGCCATCCTCTCTTGGGGAATGCTGCTTTTTAGTTAGCTTTGCAACAGTATCAAAAATAAATTTTGGATTGTTCTTATTTTCCTCAATTAAGTTGGAAAAGTAGGATGATCGAGCAGCAGTGAGGGCTCTTCGATACTGCACGGTACTGTCTTTCCAAGCTAGTCGGAAGACTTCCAGTTTGGTGTGGCGCCATTTCCGTTCCAATTTTCTGGAAGCTTGCTTCAGAGCTCGGGTATTTTCTGTATACCAGGGAGCTAGTTTCTTATGACAAATGTTTTTCGTTTTTAGGGGTGCAACTGCATCTAGGGTATTGCGCAAGGTTAAATTGAGTTCCTCAGTTAGGTGGTTAACTGATTTTTGTCCTCTGACGTCCTTGGGTAGGCAGAAGGAGTCTGGAAGGGCATCAAGGAATTTTTGTGTTGTCTGAGAATTTATAGCACGACTTTTGATGCTCCTTGGTTGGAGTCTGAGCAGATTATTTGTTGCGATTGCAAATGTAATAAAATGGTGGTCCGATAGTCCAGGATTATGAGGAAAAACATTAAGATCTACAACATTTATTCCATGGGACAAAACTAGGTCCAGAGTATGACTGTGGCAGTGAGTAGGTCCAGAGGCATGTTGGACAAAACCCACTGAGTCGATGATGGCTCCGAAAGCCTTTTGGAGTGGGTCTGTGGACTTCTCCATATGAATATTAAAATCACCAAAAATTAGAATATGATCTGCTATGACTACAAGGTCCGATAGGAATTCAGGGAACTCAGAGAGGAACGCTGTATATGGCCCAGGAGGCCTGTAAACAGTAGCTATAAAAAGTGATTGAGTAGGCTGCATAGATTTCATGACTAGAAGCTCAAAAGACGAAAACATATTTTTTTTTTTTGTAAATTGAAATTTGCTATCGTAAATGTTAGCAACACCTCCGCCTTTGCGGGATGCACGGGGGATATGGTCACTAGTGTAACCAGGAGGAGAGGCCTCATTTAACACAGTAAATTGATCAGGCTTAAGCCATGTTTCAGTCAGGCCAATCACATCAAGATTATGATCAGTGATTAGTTCATTGACTATAACTGCCTTTGAAGTGAGGGATCTAACATTAAGTAACCCTATTTTGAGATGTGAGGTATCACGATCTCTTTCAATAATGGCAGGAATGGAGGAGGTCTTTATCCTAATGAGATTGCTAAGGCGAACACCGCCATGTTTAGTTTTGCCCAACCTAGGTCGAGGCACAGACACAGTCTCAATGGGGATGGCTGAGCTGACTACACTGACTATGCTAGTGGCAGACTCCACTAAGCTGGCAGGTTGGCTAACAGCCTGCTGCCTGGCCTGCACCCTATTTCATTGTGGAGCAAGAGGAGTTAGAGCCCTGTCTATGTTGGTAGATAAGATGAGAGCACCCCTCCAGCTAGGATGGAGTCCGTCACTCCTCAGCAGGTCAGGCTTGGTCCTGTTTGTGGGTGAGTCCCAGAAAGAGGGCCAATTATCTACAAATTCTATCTTTTGGGAGGGGCAGAAAACAGTTTTCAACCAGCGATTGAGTTGTGAGACTCTGCTGTAGAGCTCGTCACTCCCCCTAACTGGGAGGGGGCCAGAGACAATTACTCGATGCCGACACATCTTTCTAGCTGATTTACACGCTGAAGCTATGTTGCGCTTGGTGACCTCTGACTGTTTCATCCTAACATCGTTGGTGCCGACGTGGATAACAATATCTCTATACTCTCTACACTCGCCAGTTTTAGCTTTAGTCAGCACCATCTTCAGATTAGCCTTAACGTCGGTAGCCCTGCCCCCTGGTAAACAGTGTATGATCGCTGGGTGATTCGTTTTAAGTCTAATACTGCGGGTAATGGAGTCGCCAATGACTAGGGTTTTCAATTTGTCAGAGCTAATGGTGGGAGCCTTCGGCGTCTCAGACCCCGTAACGGGAGGAGTAGAGACAAGAGAAGACTCGGCCTCAGACTCCGACTCGCTACTTAATGGGGAAAACCATTAAGGGTATAAGAGTAGAGAGGCTATATACAGTAGAGAGGCTATAACAGTAGAGAGGCTATAACAGTAGAGAGGCTATATACAGTAGAGAGGTTATATACAGTAGAGAGGTTATATACAGTAGAGAGGTTATATACAGTAGAGAGGCTATAATAGTAGAGAAGCTATAAAAGTAGACAGGCTATATACAGTAGAGAGGCTATAACAGTAGAGAGGCTATATACAGTAGAGAGGGCATAAGAGGAGATACGCTATATACAGTAGAGAGGCTATAACAGTAGAGAGTCTATAACAGTAGAGGCTATAAAAGTAGAGGCTATATACGGTAGAGAGACTATAACACTAGAGAGGCTGTAACAGTAGAGGCTATAAAAGTAGAGGCTATATACAGTAGAGGCTATATACAGTAGAGAGGCTATATACAATAGAGAGACAATATAAAGAATAGAAGCTACATACAGTAGAGAGGCTATAAACAGTAGAGAGGCTATATACAGTAGAGAGGCTATATGAAGTAGAGAGGCTATAACATTAGAGAGGCTGTAACAGTAGAGGCTATACAAGTAGAGGCTATATACAATAGGGAGGCTATATACAGTAGGGAGGTTATATAAAGTAGAGAGTCTATAACAGTAGAGAGGCTATATACAGTAGGGAGGCTAGGCTATATACAGTAGAGAGTCTATAACAGTAGAGAGGCTATATAAAGTCGAGAGGCTATATAAAGTCGAGAGGCTATAACAGTAGAGAGGCTATATACAGTAGGGAGGCTATATACAGTAGGGAGGCTATATACAGTAGGGAGGCTATATACAGTAGAGAGGGTTTAAGAGTAGAGAGGCTATATACGGTAGAGAGGGTATAAGAGTAGAGAGGCTATATACAGTAGAGAGGGTATAAGAGTAGAGAGGCTATATACAGTAGAGAGGCTATAACAGTAGAGAGGCTATATACAGTAGGGAGGCTATATACTGTTGAGAGGCTTTAACAGTAGAGAGGATATATACAGTAAAGAGGATATATACAGTAAAGAGGATATATACAGTAGGGAGATAATATACAGTAGGGAGAATATATAAAGTAGAGGGTAAAACAGTAGAGAGCCTATATACAGTAGAGAGGGTATATACAGTAGAGAGGCTATATACAGTAGAGAGGGTATATACAGTAGAGAGGGTATATACAGTAGAGAGGTTATATACAGTAGAGAGGCTATAACAGTAGAGAGGCTATAACAGTAGAGAGGCTATAACAGTAGAGAGGCTATATACAATAGAGAGGCTATATACAGTAGAGAGGCTATATACAATAGAGAGACAATATAAAGAATATAAGCTATATACAGTAGAGAGTCTATTTAAAATAGAGAGGCTATATACAGTAGAGAGGCTATAACAGTAGAGAGGCTATAACAGTAGAGAGGATATATACAGTAGAGAGGCTATATACAGTCGAGAGGCTATATACAGTAGAGAGGGTATAACAGTAGAGGCTATAAAAGTAGAGGCTATATACGTTAGAGAGGCTATATACGTTAGAGAGACTATATACGGTAGAGAGGCTATAACACTAGAGAGGCTGTAACAGTAGAGGCTATAAAAGTAGAGGCTATATACAGTAGAGGCTATATACAGTAGAGGATATATACAATAGAGAGACAATATAAAGAATAGAAGCTACATACAGTAGAGAGGCTATAACAGTAGACAGGCTATATACAGTAGAGAGGCTATAACAGTAGAGAGGCTATAACAGTAGAGAGGCTATAACAGTAGAGAGGCTATATAAAGTAGAGAGTCTATAACAGTAGAGAGGCTATAACAGTAGAGAGGCTACATACAGTAGGGATGCTATATACAGTAGAGAGGGTATAAGAGTAGAGAGGCTGTTTACAGTAGAGAGGCTATAACAGTAGAGAGGCTATAACAGTAGAGAGGCTATATACGGTAGAGAGGCTATAACAGTAGAGAGGCTATATACAGTAGAGAGGCTATAACAGTAGAGAGGCTATAACAGTAGAGAGGCTATATACAGTAGAGAGGCTATATGAAGTAGAGAGGCTATAACAGTAGAGAGGCTATAACAGTAGAGAGGCTAAATACAGTAGGGATGCTATATACAGTAGAGAGGGTATAAGAGTAGAGAGGGTATAAGAGTAGAGAGGCTATAACAGTAGAGAGGCTATAACAGTAGAGAGGCTATATACGGTATAGAGGCTATAACATTAGAGAGGCTGTAACAGTAGAGGCTATAAAAGTAAAGGCTATATACAGTAGAGAGGTTATATACAGTAGAGAGGTTATATACAGTAGAGAGGTTATATACAGTAGAGAGGCTATATACAGTAGAGAGGCTATAACAGTAGAGAGGCTATACACAGTAGAGAGGGTATAAGAGTAGAGAGGCTATATACAGTAGAGAGTCTATAACAGTAGAGGCTATAAAAGTAGAGGCTATATACAGTAGAGAGAATTAATACAGTAGAGAGGCTATATACGTTAGAGAGGCTATATATGGTAGAGAGGCTATAACACTAGAGAGGCTGTAACAGTAGAGGCTATAAAAGTAGAGGCTATATACAGTAGAGGCTTTATACAGTAGAGAGGCTATATACAATAGAGAGACAATATAAAGAATAGAAGATACATACAGTAGAGAGGCTATAACAGTAGATAGGCTATATACAGTAGAGAGGCTATAACAGTAGAGAGGCTATAACAGTAGAGAGGCTATATACAGTAGAGAGGCTATATACAATAGAGAGACAATATAAAGAATAGAAGCTACATACAGTAGAGAGGCTATATAGAGTAGAGAGTCTATATAAAGTAGAGAGGCTATAACAGTAGAGAGGCTATAACAGTAGAGAGGCTATAACAGTAGAGAGGCTATATACAGTAGAGAGGCTATATACAGTAGAGAGGGTATAACAGTAGAGAGGATATATACAGTAGAGAGGCTATATACAGTAGAGAGGCTATATACAGTAGAGAGGGTATAACAGTAGAGGCTATAAAAGTAGAGGCTATATACGTTAGAGAGGCTATATACGTTAGAGAGGCTATATACGGTAGAGAGGCTATAACACTAGAGAGGCTGTAACAGTAGAGGCTATAAAAGTAGAGGCTATATACAGTTGAGGCTATATACAGTAGAGGATATATACAATAGAGAGACAATATAAAGAATAGAAGCTACATACAGTAGAGAGGCTATAACAGTAGACAGGCTATATACAGTAGAGAGGCTATAACAGTAGAGAGGCTATAACAGTAGAGAGGGTATAAGAGTAGAGAGGCTATATACAGTAGAGATGCTATAACAGTAGAGAGGCTATAACAGTAGAGAGGCTACATACAGTAGGGATACTATATACAGTAGAGAGGGTATAAGAGTAGAGAGGCTATATACATTAGAGAGGCTATAACAGTAGAGAGGCTATAACAGTAGAGAGGCTATATAGGGTAGAGAGGCTATAACATTAGAGAGGCTGTAACAGTAGAGGCTATAAAAGTAGAGGCTATATACAGTAGAGAGGTTATATACAGTAGAGAGGTTATATACAGTAGAGAGGCAATAACAGTAGAGAGGCTATAACAGTAGACAGGCTATATACAGTAGAGAGGCTATAACAGTAGACAGGCTATATACAGTAGAGAGGCTATAACATTAGAGAGGCTGTAACAGTAGAGGCTATAAAAGTAGAGGCTATATACAGTAGAGAGGTTATATACAGTAGAGAGGTTATATACAGTAGAGAGGTTATATACAGTAGAGAGGCTATATACAGTAGAGAGGCTATAACAGTAGAGAGGCTATACACAGTAGAGAGGGTATAAGAGTAGAAAGGCTATATACAGTAGAGAGTCTATAACAGTAGAGGCTATAAAAGTAGAGGCTATATACAGTAGAGAGAATTAATACAGTAGAGAGGCTATATACGTTAGAGAGGCTATATATGGTAGAGAGGCTATAACACTAGAGAGGCTGTAACAGTAGAGGCTATAAAAGTAGAGGCTATATACAGTAGAGGCTATATACAGTAGAGAGGCTATATACAATAGAGAGACAATATAAAGAATAGAAGATACATACAGTAGAGAGGCTATAACAGTAGATAGGCTATATACAGTAGAGAGGCTATAACAGTAGAGAGGCTATAACAGTAGAGAGGCTATATACAGTAGAGAGGCTATATACAATAGAGAGACAATATAAAGAATAGAAGCTACATACAGTAGAGAGGCTATATAGAGTAGAGAGTCTATATAAAGTAGAGAGGCTATAACAGTAGAGAGGCTATAACAGTAGAGAGGCTATATACAGTAGAGAGGCTATATACAGTAGAGAGGGTATAAGAGTAGAGAGGATATATACAGTAGAGAGGCTATATACAGTAGAGAGGCTATATACAGTAGAGAGGGTATAACAGTAGAGGCTATAAAAGTAGAGGCTATATACGTTAGAGAGGCTATATACGTTAGAGAGGCTATATACGGTAGAGAGGCTATAACACTAGAGAGGCTGTAACAGTAGAGGCTATAAAAGTAGAGGCTATATACAGTAGAGGCTATATACAGTAGAGGATATATACAATAGAGAGACAATATAAAGAATAGAAGCTACATACAGTAGAGAGGCTATAACAGTAGACAGGCTATATACAGTAGAGAGGCTATAACAGTAGAGAGGCTATAACAGTAGAGAGGCTATAACAGTAGAGAGGCTATATAAAGTAGAGAGTCTATAACAGTAGAGAGGCTATAACAGTAGAGAGGCTACATACAGTAGGGATGCTATATACAGTAGAGAGGGTATAAGAGTAGAGAGGCTGTTTACAGTAGAGAGGCTATAACAGTAGAGAGGCTATAACAGTAGAGAGGCTATATACGGTAGAGAGGCTATAACATTAGAGAGGCTGTAACAGTAGAGGCTATAAAAGTAGAGGCTATATACAGTAGAGAGGTTATATACAGTAGAGAGGTTATATACAGTAGAGAGGCAATAACAGTAGAGAGGCTATAACAGTAGACAGGCTATATACAGTAGAGAGGCTATAACAGTAGACAGGCTATATACAGTAGAGAGGCTATAACATTAGAGAGGCTGTAACAGTAGAGGCTATAAAAGTAGAGGCTATATACAGTAGAGAGGTTATATACAGTAGAGAGGTTATATACAGTAGAGAGGTTATATACAGTAGAGAGGCTATAACAGTAGAGAGGCTATAACAGTAGACAGGCTTTAACAGTAGAGAGGCTATAACAGTAGAGAGGCTATAACATTAGAGAGGCTGTAACAGTAGAGGCTATAAAAGTAGAGGCTATATACAGTAGAGAGGTTATATACAGTAGAGAGGCTATATACAGTAGAGAGGCTATATACAGTAGAGAGGCTATAACAGTAGAGAGGCTATAACAGTAGACAGGCTATATACAGTAGAGAGGCATTAACAGTAGAGAGTCTATAACAGTAGAGGCTATAAAAGTAGAGGCTATATACAGTAGAGAGACCTAATACAGTAGAGAGGCTATATACGTTAGAGAGGCTATATACGGTAGAGAGGCTATAACACTAGAGAGGCTGTAACAGTAGAGGCTATAAAAGTAGAGGTTATATACAGTAGAGGCTATATACAGTAGAGGGGCTATATACAATAGAGAGACAATATAAAGAATAGAAACTACATACAGTAGAGAGGCTATAAACAGTAGAGAGGCTATATACAGTAGAGAGGCTATATAAAGTAGAGAGACAATATAAAGAATAGAAGCTACATACAGTAGAGAGGCTATAAACAGTAGAGAGGCTATAACAGTAGAGAGGCTATAACAGTAGAGAGGCTATATACGGTAGAGAGGCTATATACAGTAGAGAGGCTATATACGGTAGAGAGGCTATAACATTAGAGAGCCTGTAACAGTAGAAGCTATAACAGTAGAGGATATATACAGTAGAGAGGTTATATACAGTAGAGAGGTTATATACAGTAGACAGGTTATATACAGTAGAGAGGTTATGTACAGTAGAGAGGCTATAATAGTTGAGAAGCTATAAAAGTAGACAGGCTATATACAGTAGAGAGGCTATAACAGTAGAGAGTCTATAACAGTAGAGGCTATAAAAGTAGAGGCTATACAGTAGAGAGACTTAATACAGTAGAGAGGCTATATACGTTAGAGAGGCTATATACGGTAGAGAGGCTATAACACTAGAGAGGCTGTAACAGTATAGGCTATAAAGGTAGAGGCTATATACAGTAGAGACTATATCCAGTAGAGAGGTTATGTACAATAGAGAGACAGTATAATGAATAGAAGCTACATACAGTAGAGAGGCTATAACAGTAGAGAGGGTATATACAGTAGAGAGGCTATAACAGTAGAGAGGCTATAACAGTAGAGAGGCTATATACAGTAGAGAGGCTATATAAAGTAGAGAGTCTATAACAGTAGAGAGGCTATAACAGTAGAGAGGCTAAATACAGTAGGGATGCTATATACAGTAGAGAGGCTATAACAGTAGAGAGGCTATAACAGTAGAGAGGCTATAACAGTAGAGAGGCTATAACAGTAGAGAGGCTATATACGGTATAGAGGCTATAACATTAGAGAGGCTGTAACAGTAGAGGCTATAAAAGTAAAGGCTATATACAGTAGAGAGGTTATATACAGTAGAGAGGTTATATACAGTAGAGAGGCTATATACAGTAGAGAGGCTATAACAGTAGAGAGGCTATACACAGTAGAGAGGGTATAAGAGTAGAGAGGCTATATACAGTAGAGAGTCTATAACAGTAGAGGCTATAAAAGTAGAGGCTATATACAGTAGAGAGAATTAATACAGTAGAGAGGCTATATACGTTAGAGAGGCTATATATGGTAGAGAGGCTATAACACTAGAGAGGCTGTAACAGTAGAGGCTATAAAAGTAGAGGCTATATACAGTAGAGGCTTTATACAGTAGAGAGGCTATATACAATAGAGAGACAATATAAAGAATAGAAGCTACATACAGTAGAGAGGCTATAACAGTAGATAGGCTATATACAGTAGAGAGGCTATAACAGTAGAGAGGCTATAACAGTAGAGAGGCTATATACAGTAGAGAGGCTATATACAATAGAGAGACAATATAAAGAATAGAAGCTACATACAGTAGAGAGGCTATATACAGTAGAGAGTCTATATAAAGTAGAGAGGCTATAACAGTAGAGAGGCTATAACAGTAGAGAGGCTATAACAGTAGAGAGGCTATATACAGTAGAGAGGCTATATACAGTAGAGAGGGTATAAGAGTAGAGAGGCTATATACAGTAGAGAGGCTATAACAGTAGAGAGTCTATAACAGTAGAGGCTATAAAAGTAGAGGCTATATACAGTAGAGAGGCTATATACGTTAGAGAGGCTATATACGGTAGAGAGGCTATAACACTAGAGAGGCTGTAACAGTAGAGGCTATAAAAGTAGAGGCTATATACAGTAGAGGCTATATACTGTAGAGAGGTTATATACAATAGAGAGACAATTTAAAGAATATAAGCTACATACAGTAGAGAGGCTATATACAGTAGAGAGGCTATATACAGTAGAGAGGCTATATAAAGTAGAGAGGCTATAACAGTAGAGAGGCTATAACAGTAGAGAGGGTATAAGAGTAGAGAGGCTATATACAGTAGAGAGGCTATAACAGTAGAGAGTCTATAACAGTAGAGGCTATAAAAGTAGAGGCTATATACAATAGAGAGACTTAATACAGTAGAGAGGCTATATACGTTAGAGAGGCTATATACGGTAGAGAGGCTATAACACTAGAGAGGCTGTAACAGTAGAGGCTATAAAAGTAGAGGCTATACACAGTAGAGAGGTTATATACAATAGAGAGACAATATAAAGAATAGAAGCTACATACAGTAGAGAGGCTATAAACAGTAGAGAGGCTATATACAGTAGAGAGGTTATATACAGTAGAGAGGCTATATACAGTAGAGAGGCTATATACAGTAGAGAGGCTATATAAAGTAGAGAGGCTATAACAGTAGAGAAGCTATATAAAGTAGAGAGGCTGTAACAGTAGAGGCTATAAAAGTAGAGGCTATATACAGTAGAGAGGTTATATACAGTAGAGAGGTTATATACAGTAGAGAGGTTATATACAGTAGAGAGGTTATGTGCAGTAGAGAGGCTATAATAGTAGAGAAGTTATAAAAGTAGACAGGCTATATACAGTAGAGAGGTTATAACAGTCGAGAGGCTATAAGAGTAGAGAGGCTATAAGAGTAGAGAGGATATAACACTAGAGAGGCTATATACAATAGAGAGGCTATATACAGTAGAGAGGCTATATACAATAGAGAGACAATATAAAGAATATAAGCTATATACTGTAGAGAGTCTATATAAAATAGAGAGGCTATATACAGTAGAGAGGCTATATACAGTAGAGAGGCTATATACAGTAGAGAGGCTATAACAGTAGAGAGGCTATAACAGTAGAGAGGCTATATCAGTAGAGAGGCTATATACAGTAGAGAGGCTATATACAGTAGAGAGGCTATATACAGTAGAGAGGCTATATACAATAGAGAGACAATATAAAGAATATAAGCTATATACAGTAGAGAGTCTATTTAAAATAGAGAGGCTATATACAGTAGAGAGGCTATATACAGTAGAGAGGCTATAACAGTAGAGAGGCTATAACAGTAGAAAGTCTATAACAGTAGAGGTTATAAAAGTAGAGGCTATATACAGTAGAGAGGCTATATACGTTAGAGAGGCTATATACGGTAGAGAGGCTATAACACTAGAGAGGCTGTAACAGTAGAGGCTATAAAAGTAGAGGCTATATACAGTAGAGGCTATACACAGTAGAGAGGTTATATACAATAGAGAGACAATATAAAGAATAGAAGCTACATACAGTAGCGAGGCTATAACAGTAGACAGGCTATATACAGTAGAGAGGCTATAACAGTAGACAGGCTATATACAGTAGAGAGGCTATAACAGTAGACAGGCTATAACAGTAGAGAGGCTACATACAGTAGAGAGGCTATAAACAGTAGAGAGGCTATATACAGTAGAGAGGCTATATAAAGTAGAGAGGCTATAACAGTAGAGAGGCTATAACAGTAGAGAGGCTATATACAATAGAGAGACAATATAAAGAATAGAAGCTACATACAGTAGAGAGGCTATAACAGTAGAGAGGCTATAACAGTAGAGGGGCTATATACAATAGAGAGACAATATAAAGAATAGAAGCTACATACAGTAGAGAGGCTATAACAGTATAGAGGTTATATACAATAGAGAGACAATATAAAGAATAGAAGCTACATACAGTAGAGAGGCTATAAACAGTAGAGAGGCTATAACAGTAGAGAGGCTATAACAGTAGAGAGGCTATAACAGTAGAGGGGCTATATACAATTACAGAGACAATATAAAGAATAGAAGCTACATACAGTAGAGAGGCTATAAACAGTAGAGAGGGCTATAACAGATAGAGGGCTATAACGTAGAGAGGCTATATACGGTAGAGAGGCTATATACAGTAGAGAGGCTATATACGGTAGAAGAGAGGCAATAACATTAGAAGAGCCCTGTAACAGTAAGAAGCTATAAATAAAAAAAAAAAAAACAGTAAGAGGCTATATACAGAGTAGAGAGGTTATATACAGTAAGAAGGTTATATACAGTAGAGAGGTTATGTTACAGTAAGAGAAGGCTATAAGTAGTAGAGAAGCGATAAAAAGTAGACAGGCTATAATACAGTATGAGAGGCATGATAACAGTAGAGAGTCCTATAATACCAGTAGAAAGGCTATAAAAAGTAGAGGCTATATACAGTATAGAGACTTAATACAGTAGAGAGGCTATATACGTTAGAGAGGCTATATACGGTAGAGAGGCTATAACACTAGAGAGGCTGTAACAGTATAGGCTATAAAGGTAAGGCTATATACAGTAGAGGCTATAACAGTAGAGAGGTTATATACAATAGAGAGACAATATAATGATAGAAGCTACATACAGTAAGA
>NW_024061464.1:300000-440000 GCF_016432855.1 Salvelinus namaycush
GGTCGGGAGACAGTTGAGTTGTGTACTAGACTGGTGGGGGTCAGGGAGAGAGTTGAGTTATGTACTAGACTGGTGGGGGTCAGGTAGAGAGTTGAATAATGTACTAGACTGGTGGGGGTCAGGGCGAAAGTTGAGTTATATACTAGACTGGTGGGGGTCAGGGAGAGAGTTGAGTTATATATTAGACTGGTGGGGGTCGGGGAGAGAGTTGAGTTATAAAATGGACTGGTGTGGGTCAGGGAGGGAGTTGAGTTATGTACTAAACTGGTGGGGGTCAGGGAGAAAGTTGAGTTATGTACTAGACTGGTGGGGGTCTGGGAGAGACTTGAGTTATGTACTAGACTGGTGGGGGTCGGGAGAGAATTGAGTTGTGTACTAGACTGGTGGGGGTCGGGAGAGAGTTGAGTTATGTACTAGACTGGTGGGGGTCGGGAGATAATTGAGTTGTGTTCTAGACTGATGGGGTTCATAGAGAGGGTTGAGTTGTGTACTAAACAAGAGGGGCTCAGAGCGAGGGTTGATTTGTGTACTATACAGGTGGGGGTCGGGGAGAGTTGAGTTATGTACTGGACTGGTGGGGGTTGGAGAGAGAGTTGAGTTATGTACTATACAAGTGGGGGTCAGGGAGAGAGTTGAGTATGTACTGTACAGGTGGGGGTCGGGGAGAGAATTTAGTTTTGTACTAGACTGGTGGGGGTTGGAGAGAGAGTTGAGTTATGTACTAGACTGGTTGGTGTCAAGGAGAGAGTTGAGTTATGTACTAGACTGGTTGTGGTCAGGGAGAGAGTTGAGTTATGTGCTAGACTGGTGGGGGTTGGAGAGAGAGTTGAGATATGTACTAGAATGGTGGGGGTCAGGGAGAGAGTTGAGTTATGTACTAGACTGGTGGGGGTCAGTGAGAGAGTTGAGTTATGTACTAGACTGGTGGGGGTCAGGGAGAGAGTTGAGTTATGTACTAGACTGGTGGGGGTCAGGCAGAGAGTTGAGTTATGTACTAGAATGATGGGGGTCAGGGAGAGAGTTGAGTTATGTACTAGACTGGTGGGGGTCAGTGAGAGAGTTGAGTTATGTACTAGACTGGTGGGGGTCGGGGAGAGAGTTGAGTTATGTATTAGACTGGTGGGGGTCAGGGAGAGAGTTGAGTTATGTACTAGACTGGTGGGGGTCAGGGAGAGAGTTGAGTAATGTACTAGACTGGTGGGGGTCAGGGCGAAAGTTGAGCTACTGACTTGACTGGTGGGGGTCTGGGAGAGAATTGAGTTGTGTACTAGACTGGTGGGGGTCGGGAGACAATTGAGTTGTGTACTAGACTGGTGGGGGTCGGGAGAGAGTTGAGTTATGTACTAGACTGGTGGAGTCATGGAGAGAGTTGAGTTATGTACTAGACTGGTGGGGGTCAGGGATAGAGTTGAGTTATGTACTAGACTGGTGGGGGTCAGGGAGAGAGTTGAGTTATGTACTAGACTGGTGGGGGTCAGGGATAGAGTTGAGTTAGATATAAGACTTTTGGGTGTCAGGGAGAGAGTTGAGTTGTGTACAAGACTGGTGGGGGTCGGGGAGATAATTGAGTTGTGTACTAAACAAGAGGGGCTCAGAGCAAGGGTTGATTTGTGTACTATACAGGTGGGGGTCAGGGAGAGTTGAGTTATGTACTGGACTCATGGGGGTCAGGGAGAGGGTTGATTTATAAACTAGACTGGTGGGGGTCAGGGAGAGAGTTGAGTTATGTACTAGACTGGTGGGGGTCAGTTAGTGAGTTGAGTTATGTACTAGACTGGTGTGGGTCAGGGAGAGAGTTGAGTTATGTACTAGACTGGTGGGGATCTGGGAGAGAGTTGAGTATTTTTCTAGACTGGTGGGGGTCAGTTAGTGAGTTGAGTTATGTACTAGACTGGTGGGGGTCAGGGAGAGAGTTGAGTTTTGTACTAGTCTTTTGGTGTCAAGGAGAGAGTTGAGTTATGTACTAGACAGGCAGAGCACGGGGAGAGAGATGAGTAATATGCTAGAAAAGTGGGGGTCGGAGAGAGTTGAGTTATGTACTAGACTGGTGGGGGTCTGGGAGAGAGTTGAGGTATGTACTAGACTGGTGGGGGTCGGGAGAGAGTTGAGTTATATACTAGACTGATGGGGGTCAGGGAGAAAGTTGAGCTACTGACTTGCCTGGTGGGGGTCTGGGAGAGAATTGAGTTGTGTACTAGACTGGTGGGGGTCGGGAGAGAATTGAGTTGTGTACTAGACTGGTGGGGGATAGGGAGAGAGTTGAGTTATGTACTAGACTGGTGGGGGTCTGGGAGAGAGCTGAGTTATGTACTAGACTGGTGGGGGTCAAGGAGAGAGTTGAGTTATGTACTAGACTGGTGGGGGTCTGGGAGAGAGCTGAGTTATGTACTAGACTGGTGGGGGTCAGGGAGAGAGTTGAGTTATGTACTAGACTGGTGGGGGTCTGGGAGAGAGCTGAGTTATGTACTAGACTGGTGGGGGTCAGGGAGAGAGTTGAGTTATGTACTAGACTGGTGGGGGTCAGGGAGAGAGTTGCGTTATGTACTAGACTGGTGTGGGTCAGGGAGAGAGTTGAGTTATGTACTAGACTGGTGGGGGTCAGGGAGAGAGTTGAGTTATGTACTAGACTGGTGGGGATCTGGGAGAGAGTTGAGTTATGTACTAGACTGGTGGGGGTCAGGGATAGAGTTGAGTTAGATACAAGACTTTTGTGTGTCAGGGAGAGAGTTGAGTTATGTACTAGACTGGTGGGGGTCAGGGAGAGAGTTGAGTTATGTACTAGACTGGTGGGGGTCAGTGAGAGAGTTGAGTTATGTAGTAGACTGGTAGGGTTCAGGGGAGAGAGTTGAGTTATGTACTAGACTGTTGGGGTTCAGGGAGAGAGTTGAGTTATATACTAGACTGGTGGGGGTCAGGGAGAGAGATGAGTAATATGCTAGAATGGTGGGGGTCAGGGAGAGAGTTGAGTTATGTGCTAGACTGGTGGGGGTTGGGGAGAGAGTTGAGTTATATACTAGACTGGTGGGGGTCAGGGAGAGTTTAGTTATGTACTAGACTGGTGGGGGTCGGGGAGAGAGTTGAGTTATGTACTAGACTGGTGGGGGTCTGTGAGAGTTGAGTTATGCACTAGACTGGTGGGGGTCTGGGAGACAGTTGAGTTATGTACTAGACTGGTGGGGGTCGGGGAGAGAGGACATAAGAGTGGAACATACTGCTAGGCAATATGACTTTAATCTCATTAGTTCCTTACTTCAATGATGAAAGATAAACTTCTCAGCATCTTATCTTTGATCAGTGGTTGAACCCAGCTACCAACAGCAAACTCATCTGTTTTGAAAACCCCCACAGGAAACTGCTCACAGGGCAGCAACGTTTCACATAGCGTCTGCTATACTATCAACTTTAACTTTCTACTGCTTGAGTTCACCTTTTATAAAGGTGTACTGGACATCTTGAATAGGGTCTGGATGCCTTATATTGAAAACAGTACCACACACAGAGTCTGTATTGAAAAGATGCCCACATCATGTTTTCAATAGCTGCTGGGTTGTTCAGTCCTGTCCTGGGGGTCTGCTGTCCTGTGGGTTGTCACTCTGGCCTTAACCTAATAAGTAAGAACTATCTCTCTCCTATCTCTCTCTCTCTCCCTCTTCCCCTGTCTCCTCCTCAGTCTGTCAGTGAGTAAGAACTATCTCTCTCTTCGATCTCTCTCTCCCTCCTCCCCTGTCTCCTCCTCAGTCTGTCAGTGAGTAAGAACTATCTCTCTCTCCTATCTCTCTCTCTCTCCCTCCTCCCGTCTCCTACTCAGTCTGTCAGTGAGTAAGAACTATCTCTCTCTTCGATCTCTCTCTCTCCCTCCTCCCCTGTCTCCTCCTCAGTCTGTCAGTGAGTAAGAACTATCTCTCTCTCCTATCTCTCTCTCTCTCTCCCTCCTCCCTTGTCTCCTCCTCAGTCTGTCAGTGAGTAAGAACTATCTCTCTCTCCTATCTCTCTCTGTCTCCCTCCTCCCCTGTCTCCTTCTACCAACCCAGTCTGTTAGTAATAACTATCTCTCTCTCCTATCTCTCTCTCTCCCTCCTCCCCTGTCTCCTCCTCAGTCTGTCAGTGAGTAAGAACTATCTCTCTCTCCTATCTCTCTCTCTCTCCCTCCTCCCCTGTCTCCTCCTCAGGCTGTCAGTGAGTAAGAACTATCTCTCTCTCATATCTCTCTCTTTCTTTCCCTCCTCCCCTGTCTCCTCCTCAGTCTGTCAGTGAGTAAGAACTATCTCTCTCTCCTATCTCTCTCTCTCTCTCCCTCCTCCCCTGTCTCCTCCTCAGTCTGTCAGTTAGTAAGAACTATCTCTCTCTCCCAGCCTTCTGGTTGATAAAACACCCCCCCCCCCCCCCCTCCACAAAAGGGGACATATTTGCGTATGTTGTGGTCTTGTGAATTCTGGCTGAATTCTGGTAAAGAGGATGCTCTTTAATCTCAGCATGTCTACAGATTCTCTTTTCTCTCTGTATTTGTTGGCTTGGAAATGTTGATACCGGAGACTGTTATCAGAAGAAACTGTGTAACCAAGCATTTATAGAGGCTGAGAAATGCATTATAATTAATTGGAAGGTTGGTTATCCTCCAACAATGTCACAATGGACGGCAGAAATGTCTCGTTGTGTATCACTAGATTTGATTTACTGGTCAACGTTCATGAGGTCAGGATGCCTTATATGGAAAACTGTACGACAAAAGGAGTCTGTATAAAAAACATGACCACTTCATGTTTTCAACAGCTGTTGGGTTGTTCAGTCCTGGGGGTCTGCTGTCCTGTGGGTTGTCACTCTGGCCTTGACCCAACACACCTGAAACCAACAATGAATGTTTCACTAAGACCCTAAAGCTGAGTGGGATGTGTTGGGTTGGGGTGGTGGAGGACGGGCCGACCCAGCTACACCTTACAGTAAATACAAAAGTATGTGGACACCCCTTCAAATTAGTGGATTTGGCTATTTCAGCCACACCCCTTCCTGACCTGTGAATAAAATCGAGCACACAGCCATGCAATCTCCATAGACAAACATTGCTGTAGAATGGCCTTACTGAAGAACTCAGTGACAATCAACATGTCACCATCATAGTATGCTACCTTTCCAACAAGTCAGTTCATCAAATGTCTACCCTGCTGGAGCTGCCCCGGTCAACTGGAAGTGCTGTTACTGTGAAGTGGAAACATCTAGGAGCAGCAGTGGCTTAGCCTCGAAGTGGTAGCTCACACAAGCTCACAGAACGGGACCGCGAGTGCTGAAGTTTGTCGCGTGTAAAAATCATCTGTCCTCGGTTGCAACACTCACTTCCGAGTTCCAAACTTCCTCTGGAAGCAACTTCAGCACAAGAACTGTTCGTCTGGAGCTTCATGAAATGTGTTTCCACGGCCGAGCAGCAGCACACAAGCCTCAGATCAACATGTGCAATGCCAAGCGTCTGCTGGAGTGGAAACACTTTCTCTGGAGTGATGAATCACGTTTCCCCATCTGGCAGTCAGAACCACAAACCTGGGTTTGGCAGATGCCAGGAGAACGCTACCTGCCCCAAAGCATAATGCCAACTGTAAAGTTTGGTGGAGGAGGAATAATGGTCTGTGGTTGTTTTTAATGGATCGTGTTAGGCCCCTTAGTTTCATTGATGGGAAATCTAATCGCTACAGCAGACAATGACATTCTAGACTATTCTGTGCTTCCAACTTTGTGGCAACAGTTTGGGGAAGGCCCTTTCCTGTTTCAGCATGACAATGCCCCTGTACACAAGGTGAGGTCCATACAGAATAGTTTGTTGAGATCGATGTGGAAGAACTTTACTGGCCTGCACAGAGCCCTGACCTAAACCCTATTGAATACCTTTAGGGATTAATTGAAACGCCGACTGTGAGCCAGGCCTAATCGCCCAACCTCACTAATGCTGTTGTGGCTGAATGGAAGCAAGTCCCTGCAGCAATGTTCCAACATCTAGTGGAAACCTTCCCAGAAGACTGGAGGCTGTTATAGCAGCAACGGGGCACCAACTCCATATTAATACCCATGATTTTGGAATGAGATGTTAGATGAGCAGGTGTCCACATACTTTTGGTCATGTAGTGTACATTCTCCTTCCATGCAAATGTGTAACTCTCTTTGCAGATGAGATTAAATCTAATTACATTTTTTTAAATCATTTTTTAAATCATTAATTTCAGAGGTCAGGGTCAAGCTGAGCCGGACCAAGATTCGAAAAGGTTACTGGTTATGATGACATCACTGGTGAGAAGTCAGTAATGACAAGATATTCAGTTGGCTGCATGTTATTCTGTCAGCCCTATCTCTGTTGACATCTCTCTTTCTCTCCACGCCTTCTAGCTCTCCCTATCTCTGTTGACATCTCCCTTTCTCTCCTCACCTTCTCTCTCTCTCTCCTTCCTCTCTCTCTGTTCCTCTCTCTCTCTTCCTGACAGATAGCATCAGACCTGTTGACTTGGGTAACAGACCTCTAGCATCTACACCCCCCATTCTCCTACTCTAACATCAGACCTGTTGACTTGGGTAACAGACCTCTAGCATCTACACCCCCCTTCTCCTACTGTAACATCAGACCTGTTGACTTGGGTAACAGACCTCTAGCATCTACACCCCCCCTTCTCCTACTGTAACATCAGACCAATATAATATATAATATGTCAAGTATCAGTAGTTCCATAAAACACTACTTGTTATTGGGTTTTAGAATGGTTTGTATGGACACATCACTTTCTCCATGTGGGATAATAAAGTTGACTAATATTGAACTGCTATAATCACTGTAGATTTATACTCTACCTACCTGGTGGACTGACGCTTTGAGCCTGGAGATCTGAGGAGACAGAGAGACAGAGGAGAAAGAGAGAGACAGAGATAGAGAGAAAGGGAGAAAGGGAGGAGTCAGAGTAAGAGAGAGGCAGAGATTAAATCAACATAACATGACCTTTCATGATGTGATGGGGAAGATAGGCTTATCGTTGGTATGGTGCAACAACACCCATGTGTAAACACATTCCCCATCTCTCCTCCACCCTCCTCTCTCCTCCTCTCTCCTCCACCCTCCTCTCTCCCCTCCACCCTCCTCTCTCCCCTACCCTCCTCTCTCCTCCGCAAATCTCTCTGTTCGCTGCTCTGGCACCCCAATGGTCAGCGGAGTCAATCACCACCTTCCGGAGACACCTGAAACCCCACCTCTTTAAGGAATACCTAGGATAGGATAAAGTAATCCTTCTAACCCCCCCCCTCCCCCTTAAAAGAGTTAGATGCACTATTGTAAAGTGGTTGTTCCACTGGATATCATAAGGTGAATGCACCAATTTGTAAGTCGCTCTGGATAAGAGCGTCTGCTAAATGACTTAAATGTAAATGTAAATGTAAATCCCCTCCCCTCCCATCCTCTCTCCTCCACCCTCCTCTCTCCTCCACCCTACTCTCTCCTCCACCCTCCTCTCTCCCCTCCCCTCCTCTCTCCTCCACCCTTCTCTCTCCTCCACCCTCCTCTCTCCCCTACCCTTCTCTCCTCCGCAAATCTCTCTATCCCCTCCCCTCCTCTCTACTCTACCCTTCTCTCCTACCCTCCAATCTCCCCTTCCCTCCTCTCTCCCCTCCCCTTCTCTCTACCCTACCTTCTATCCCCTACCCTCCTCTCTCCTCTATCGTTCTCTCGTATCTACCCTCCTCTCTCCTCTACCCTCCCCTTCCCTCTCTCCTACCCTCCTCTCTCCTCTACCCTTCCCCCTCTCCTACCCTCCTCTCTCCTCTACCCTTCCCTCTCTCCTACCCTCCTCTCCCCAACCCTCTTTTCTCCTTCTCAAATCTCTCTCACCTCCCATTCTCTCTCCCCTCCCCTTCTCTCTCACCTATCTTGCTCTATGCCCTCCTTTCCCATCTCCCCTCCCTTTCTCTCTCCCCAACCCTCCTCTCTCCCTACCCTCTCTCTTTCTCCTCCTCCTCAAATCTCTCTCCCCACCCCTTCTCTCTCTTCTCATCTCTCTCTCTCTTTCTCTCTCTCTTCGTGACGTATAGTGTTGGACCTGTTGATCTTGACTCAGCTCATAGACCTCTATCATCTACACCCCTCCCTTCTCCTACTCTAACATAACACCAATATAATATATACTCTCATTCATTTACATAGAGACAGATACAATCAATCATTGACGCACTGAATATACAACAGTCAGATGCATGACACCATCACAACTTAACTGACATTAGTGCCTGTCCCCAGATGGACAGTTAGGCTACAGTAAAGTACATTTACAGGTGATCACATCATTGTCCTGCTTTGAGACACATTTTTACTGTCTGCTTCCAGTTGCATGTTCTTTTACTAGCCCTGAAAATTATGATATATCTTACAATATCAAAACATATCTCAGTAACTGTCACAAGTGTATATTAGTATAACAGCATCCTACCTGTGCTCCACAACAGGGTCATCAGTATCACTGCATATATCATATCTGTCTCTAACTGGGGCTCCACTGAGTGAAACAAGTCTACTGTCATGAAGAGAGGACTGAAGAGTGGAAAATACTGCTAGGCTATATGACTTCTATCTCATTACTTCCTGACTTCTATGACGTGACAAACCTTTAAGCAGATAAGATCAGTTAAACCCACCTACCTACAGGAAACACTGACATTAGAAAAACTCCACAGGAAACTGCTGGCAGAGCAGCAAAGTTACACATAGCGTCTGCTATACTATCAACTCTAACTTTCTACTGCTTGAGTTCACCTTTTATAAAGGTCTACTGTACAACATGAATAAGGTCTGGATGTCTTATATTGAAAACAGTACAACAAAAGGAGTCTGTATTGAAAAGATGCCCACTTCATGTTTTCAATAGCTGCTGGGTTGTTCAGTCCTGCCCTGGGGGTCTGCTGTCCTGTGGGTTGTCACTCTGGCCTTGACCTAATACACCTGAAACCAATAATGAATGTTTCACTAAGACCCTAAAGCTGAGTGGGATGTGTTGGGTTGGGGCTCTGCAGGGCAGTGGACACATAGGGACAGGACAGGGAGACCCAGCTATATTGTGTGGATGTTAAAGAGCTCTGCAGTACTACTAGGTCATATGAGATGAATTATATGGAGGATGTAATGTAGTGTATATTGTGTGGATGTTAAAGAGCTCTACAGTACTACTAGGTCATATGAGATGAATTATATGGAGGATGTAATGTAGTGTATATTGTGTGGATGTTAAAGAGCTCTGCAGTACTACTAGGTCATATGAGATGAATTATATGGAGGATGTAATGTAGTGTATATTGTGTGGATGTTAAAGAGCTCTGCAGTACTACTAGGTCATATGAGATGAATTATATGGAGGATGTAATGTAGTGTATATTGTGTGGATGTTAAAGAGCTCTACAGTACTATTAGGTCATATGAGATTAATTGTGTTGTTTCTGTGTTAATGTACGTTTAGGTGTTTCCAATCCTTTCCCTTGGGATGAATACGTAATCAAAAAGTAGGAATGAAATTGTGTTGGAGAGAGAGTTGAGTTATGTACTAGACTGGTGGGGGTCGATGAGAGAATTGAGTTATGTACTAGACTGGTGGGAGTCGATGAGAGAATTGAGTTGTGTACTAGACTGGTGGGGGTCGGGGAGAGAATTGAGTTGTGTACTAGACTGGTGGGTGTCGGGGAGAGAATTGAGTTGTGTACTAGACAGGTGGGTGTCGGGGAGAGAATTGAGTTGTGTACTGGTCTGGTTGGGGTCGGGGAAAGAGTTGAATTATGTACTAGACAGGCAGGGCACGGGGAGAGAGATGAGTAATATGCTAGAATGGTGTGGGTCAGGGAGAGAGTTGAGTTATGTACTAGACTGGTGGGGGTCAGGAAGAGAGTTGAGTTATGTACTAGACTGGTGGGGGTCAGGGAGGGAGTTGAGTTATGTACTAGACTGGTGGGGGTCGGGAGAGAATTGAGTTATGTACTAGACTGGTGGGGGTCAATGAGAGAGTTGAGTTATATACTAGACTGGTGGGGGTCAGGGTGAGAGATGAGTAGTATACTAGACTGTTGGGGGTCAGGGATAGAGTTGAGTTATGTAGTAGACTGGTGGGGGTCAGGGAGAGAGTTGAGTTATGTACTAGACTGGTGGGGGTCAGGGAGAGAGTTGAGTTATGTACTAGACTGGTGGGGGTCGGGGACAAAGTTGAGTTATGTACTAGACTGGTGGGGGTCAATGAGAGAGTTGAGTTATATACTAGACTGGTGGGGGTCAGGGTGAGAGATGAGTAGTATACTAGACTGTTGGGGGTCAGGGATAGAGTTGAGTTATGTAGTAGACTGGTGGGGGTCGTGGATAGAATTGAGTTATGTACTAGACTGTGGGGGTTAGGGAGAGAGTTGAGTTATGTGCTAGACTAGTGGGGGTCTGGGAGAGAATTGAGTTGTGTACTAGACTGGAGGGGGTCAGGGATATAGTTGAGTTGGGTACAAGACTGGTGTGGGTCGGGGAGATAATTTAATTCTGTTCTAGACTAGTGGGGGTCGGAGAGAGAGTTGAGTTATGTACTAGAATGGTGGGGGTCAGGGACAGAGTTGAGTTATGTACTAGACTGGTGAGGGTCAGGGAGAGAGTTGAGTTATGTACTAGAATGGTGGGGGTCAGGAGGGATCTGAGTTATGTACTAGACTGGTGGGGGTCAGGAGGGATATGAGTTATGTACTAGACTGGTGAGGGTCAGGAGGGATATGAGTTATGTACTAGACTGGTGGGGGTCAGGGAGGGATCTGAGTTATGTACTAGACTGGTAGGGATGATGGACAGAATGTAGTTATGTACTAGACTGGTGGGGATGATGGACAGAATGTAGTTATGTACTAGACTGGTGGGGATGATGGACAGAATGTAGTTATGTACTAGACTGGTGGGGGTCGGGGAGAGAGGACATAAGAGTGGAACATACTGCTAGGCAATATGACTTTAATCTCATTTGTTCCTTACTTCAATGATGTGAGATAAACTTCTCAGCATCTTATCTTTGATCAGTGGTTGAACCCAGCTACCAACAGCAAACTCATCTGTTTTGAAAACCCCCACAGGAAACTGCTCAGATGGCAGCAACGTTTCACATAGCGTCTGCTATACTATCAACTCTAACTTTCTACTGCTGGAGTTCACCTTTTAGAAAGGTGTACTGGACATCTTGAATAGGGTCTGGATGCCTTATATTGAAAACAGTACAACAAAAGGAGTATGTATTGAAAAGATGCCCACTTCATATTTTCAACAGCTGTTGGGTTGTTCAGTCCTGTCCTGGGGGTCTGCTGTCCTGTCCAGATATGTACTAGACTGGTGGTGTCAGATTAAGAGTTCAATTAAGTACTAGACTGGATGGGGTCAGGGAGAGAGATGAGTTATATACTGGTCTGGTGGGGGTCAGGGTGAGAGATGAGTTATATACTGGTCTGGTGGGGGTCAGGGTGAGAGATGAGTTATATACTGGTCTGGTGGGGGTCGGGGAGAGAGTTGAATTATGTACTAGACAGGCAGGGCCCGGGGAGAGAGTTGAGTTATGTACTAGACTGGTGGGGGTAAGGGAGAGATTTGAGTGATTGACGACTGGTGGTGGTCGGGGAGAGAGTTGAGTTATAAAATGGACTGGTGTGGGTCAGGGAGGGAGTTGAGTTATGTACTAAACTGGTGGGGGTCAGGGAGAAAGTTGAGTTATGTACTAGACTGGTTGGGGTCTGGGAGAGACTTGAGTTATGTACTAGACTGGTGGGGGTCGGGAGAGAATTGAGTTGTGTACTAGACTGGTGGGGGTCGGGAGAGAGTGTTGAGGTTTATACTAGACAGGTGGTGCTCAGGTAGAGAGTTGAGTTATGTACTAGACTGGTGGGGGTCAGGGAGAGAGTTGAGTTATGTACTAGACTGGTGGGGGTCAGGGAGAGAGTTGAGTTATGTACTAGACTGGTGGGGGTCGGGAGATAATTGAGTTGTGTTCTAGACTGATGGGGTTCGTAGAGAGGGTTGAGTTGGGTACTAAACAAGAGAGCTCAGAGCGAGGGTTGATTTGTGTACTATACAGGTGGGGGTCAGGGAGAGTTGAATTATGTACTGGACTCATGGGGGTCAGGGAGAGGGTTGAGTTATGTACTAGACTGGTGGGGGTCGGGGAGAGAGTTGAGTTATATACTAGACTGGTGGGGGTCAGGGAGAGAGTTAAGTTATGTACTAAACTGGTGTGGGTCGGGGAGAGAGTTGAGTTATGAACTAGACTGGTGGGGGTCGTGGATAGAATTGAGTTATGTACTAGACTGGTGGGGGTTAGGGAGAGAGTTGAGTTATGTGCTAGACTGGTGGGGGTCTGGGAGAGAATTGAGTTGTGTACTAGACTGGAGGGGGTCAGGGATATAGTTGAGTTGGGTACAAGACTGGTGGGGGTCAGGGAGAGAATTGAGTTGTGTACTAGACTGGAGGGGGTCAGGGATATAGTTGAGTTGGGTACAAGACTGGTGTGGGTCGGGGAGATAATTTAATTCTGTTCTAGACTAGTGGGGGTCGGAGAGAGAGTTGAGTTATGTACTAGAATGGTGGGGGTCAGGGACAGAGTTGAGTTATGTACTAGACTGGTGAGGGTCAGGGAGAGAGTTGAGTTATGTACTAGAATGGTGGGGGTCAGGGACAGAGTTGAGTTATGTACTAGACTGGTGAGGGTCAGGGAGAGAGTTGAAGTATGTACTATACAGGTGGGGGTCGGGGAGAGAATTTAGTTTTGTACTAGACTGGTGGGGGTTGGAGAGAGAGTTGAGTTATGTTTTTTTTTATTTTTTTTTATTTCACCTTTATTTAACCAGGTAGGCTAGTTGAGAACAAGTTCTCATTTGCAACTGCGACCTGGCCAAGATAAAGCATAGCAGTGTGAACAGACAACACAGAGTTACACATGGAGTAAACAATAAACAAGTCAATAACATGGTAGAAAAAAAGAGAATCTATATACAATGTGTGCAAAAGGCATGAGGTAGGCAATAAATCGAATAATTACAATTTAGCAGATATGTACTAGAATGGTGGGGGTCAGGAGGGATCTGAGTTATGTACTAGACTGGTGGGGGTCAGTTAGTGAGTTGAGTTATATACTAGACTGGTGGGGGTCGGGGAGAGAATTTAGTTTTGTACTAGACTGGTGGGGGTTGGAGAGAGAGTTGAGTTATGTACTAGACTGGTTGGTGTCAAGGAGAGAGTTGAGTTATGTACTAGACTGGTTGTGGTCAGGGAGAGAGTTGAGTTATGTGCTAGACTGGTGGGGGTTGGAGAGAGAGTTGAGTTATGTACTAGAATGGTGGGGGTCAGGGAGAGAGTTGAGTTATGTACTAGACTGGTGGGGGTTGGAGAGAGAGTTGAGTTATGTACAAGAATGGTGGGGGTCTGGGAGAGAGTAGAGTTATGTACTAGACTGTTGTGGGTCAGGGAGAGAGTTGAGTTATGTACTAGACTGGTGGGGGTTGGAGAGAGAGTTGAGTTATGTACTAAAATGGTGAGGGTCAGGGAGAGAGTTGAGTTATGTACAAGACTGATGGGGGTCAGGGAGAGAGTTGAGTTATGTACTAGACTGGTGGGGGTCAGTGAGAGAGTTGAGTTATGTACTAGACTGGTGGGGGTCAGGGAGAGAGTTGAGTTATGTACTAGACTGGTGGGGGTCAGGCAGAGAGTTGAGTTATGTACTAGACTGGTGGGGGTCAGTGAGAGAGTTGAGTTATGTACTAGACTGGTGGGGGTCGGGGAGAGAGTTGAGTTATGTACTAGACTGGTGGGGGTCAGGGAGAGAGTTGAGTTATATACTATACTGGTGGGGGTCGGGGAGAGAGTTGAGTTATAAAATGGACTGGTGTGGGTCAGGGAGAGAGTTGAGTTATGTACTAGACTGGTGGGGGTCGGGGAGAGAGTTGAGTTATGTACTAGACTGATGGGGGTCAGGGAGAGAGTTGAGGTATGTACTAGACTGGGGTGAATCTGGAGGATAATTTAGTTATTGACTAGACTGGTGGGGGTCAGGGAGAAAGTTGAGCTACTGACTTGACTGGTGGGGGTCTGGGAGAGAATTGAGTTGTGTACTAGACTGGTGGTGGTCGGGAGACAATTGAGTTGTGTACTCGACTGGTGGGGGTCAGGGAGAGAGTTGAGTTATGTACTAGACTGGTGGGGGTCAGGTAGAGAGTTGAGTTATGTACTAGACTGGTGGGGGTCAGGGAGAGAGTTGAGCTACTGACTTGACTGGTGGGGGTCTGGGAGAGAATTGAGTTGTCTACTAGACTGGTGGGGGTCGGGAGACAATTGAGTTGTGTACTAGACTGGTGGGGGTCAGGGAGAGAGTGTTGAGGTTTATACTAGACAGGTGGTGCTCAGGTAGAGAGTTGAGTTATGTACTAGACTGGTGGGGGTCAGGGAGAGAGTTGAGTTATGTACTAGACTGGTGGGGGTCGGGAGATAATTGAGTTGTGTTCTAGACTGATGGGGTTCGTAGAGAGGGTTGAGTTGTGTACTAAACAAGAGGGGCTCAGAGCGAGGTTTGATTTGTGTACTATACAGGTGGGGGTCAGGGAGAGTTGAATTATGTACTGGACTCATGGGGGTCAGGGAGAGGGTTGAGTTATGTACTAGACTGGTGGGGGTCGGGGAGAGAGTTGAGTTATATACTAGACTGGTGGGGGTCAGGGAGAGAGTTAAGTTATGTACTAAACTGGTGGGGGTCGGGGAGAGAGTTGAGTTATGAACTAGACTGGTGGGGGTCGTGGATAGAATTGAGTTGTGTACTAGACTGGAGGGGGTCAGAGAGAGAGTTGAGTTATGTACTAGAATGGTGGGGGTCAGGGACAGAGTTGAGTTATGTACTAGACTGGTGAGGGTCAGGGAGAGAGTTGAAGTATGTACTATACAGGTGGGGGTCGGGGAGAGAATTTAGTTTTGTACTAGACTGGTGGGGGTTGGAGAGAGAGTTGAGTTATGTTTTTTTAAATTTATTTTTATTTCACCTTTATTTAACCAGGTAGGCTAGTTGAGAACAAGTTCTCATTTGCAACTGCGACCTGGCCAAGATAAAGCATAGCAGTGTGAACAGACAACACAGAGTTACACATGGAGTAAACAATAAACAAGTCAATAACATGGTAGAAAAAAAAGAGAATCTATATACAATGTGTGCAAAAGGCATGAGGTAGGCAATAAATCGAATAATTACAATTTAGCAGATATGTACTAGAATGGTGGGGGTCAGGAGGGATCTGAGTTATGTACTAGACTGGTGGGGGTCAGTTAGTGAGTTGAGTTATATACTAGACTGGTGGGGGTCGGGGAGAGAATTTAGTTTTGTACTAGACTGGTGGGGGTTGGAGAGAGAGTTGAGTTATGTACTAGACTGGTTGGTGTCAAGGAGAGAGTTGAGTTATGTACTAGACTGGTTGTGGTCAGGGAGAGAGTTGAGTTATGTGCTAGACTGGTGGGGGTTGGAGAGAGAGTTGAGTTATGTACTAGAATGGTGGGGGTCAGGGAGAGAGTTGAGTTATGTACTAGACTGGTGGGGGTTGGAGAGAGAGTTGAGTTATGTACAAGAATGGTGGGGGTCTGGGAGAGAGTAGAGTTATGTACTAGACTGTTGTGGGTCAGGGAGAGAGTTGAGTTATGTACTAGACTGGTGGGGGTTGGAGAGAGAGTTGAGTTATGTACTAGAATGGTGAGGGTCAGGGAGAGAGTTGAGTTATGTACAAGACTGATGGGGGTCAGGGAGAGAGTTGAGTTATGTACTAGACTGGTGGGGGTCAGTGAGAGAGTTGAGTTATGTACTAGACTGGTGGGGGTCAGGGAGAGAGTTGAGTTATGTACTAGACTGGTGGGGGTCAGGCAGAGAGTTGAGTTATGTACTAGACTGGTGGGGGTCAGTGAGAGAGTTGAGTTATGTACTAGACTGGTGGGGGTCGGGGAGAGAGTTGAGTTATGTACTAGACTGGTGGGGGTCAGGGAGAGAGTTGAGTTATATACTATACTGGTGGGGGTCGGGGAGAGAGTTGAGTTATAAAATGGACTGGTGTGGGTCAGGGAGAGAGTTGAGTTATGTACTAGACTGGTGGGGGTCGGGGAGAGAGTTGAGTTATGTACTAGACTGATGGGGGTCAGGGAGAGAGTTGAGGTATGTACTAGACTGGGGTGAATCTGGAGGATAATTTAGTTATTGACTAGACTGGTGGGGGTCAGGGAGAAAGTTGAGCTACTGACTTGACTGGTGGGGGTCTGGGAGAGAATTGAGTTGTGTACTAGACTGGTGGTGGTCGGGAGACAATTGAGTTGTGTACTCGACTGGTGGGGGTCAGGGAGAGAGTTGAGTTATGTACTAGACTGGTGGGGGTCAGGTAGAGAGTTGAGTTATGTACTAGACTGGTGGGGGTCAGGGAGAGAGTTGAGCTACTGACTTGACTGGTGGGGGTCTGGGAGAGAATTGAGTTGTCTACTAGACTGGTGGGGGTCGGGAGACAATTGAGTTGTGTACTAGACTGGTGGGGGTCAGGGAGAGAGTGTTGAGGTTTATACTAGACAGGTGGTGCTCAGGTAGAGAGTTGAGTTATGTACTAGACTGGTGGGGGTCAGGGAGAGAGTTGAGTTATGTACTAGACTGGTGGGGGTCGGGAGATAATTGAGTTGTGTTCTAGACTGATGGGGTTCGTAGAGAGGGTTGAGTTGTGTACTAAACAAGAGGGGCTCAGAGCGAGGTTTGATTTGTGTACTATACAGGTGGGGGTCAGGGAGAGTTGAATTATGTACTGGACTCATGGGGGTCAGGGAGAGGGTTGAGTTATGTACTAGACTGGTGGGGGTCGGGGAGAGAGTTGAGTTATATACTAGACTGGTGGGGGTCAGGGAGAGAGTTAAGTTATGTACTAAACTGGTGGGGGTCGGGGAGAGAGTTGAGTTATGAACTAGACTGGTGGGGGTCGTGGATAGAATTGAGTTGTGTACTAGACTGGAGGGGGTCAGAGAGAGAGTTGAGTTATGTACTAGAATGGTGGGGGTCAGGGACAGAGTTGAGTTATGTACTAGACTGGTGAGGGTCAGGGAGAGAGTTGAAGTATGTACTATACAGGTGGGGGTCGGGGAGAGAATTTAGTTTTGTACTAGACTGGTGGGGGTTGGAGAGAGAGTTGAGTTATGTTTTTTTTAATTTATTTTTATTTCACCTTTATTTAACCAGGTAGGCTAGTTGAGAACAAGTTCTCATTTGCAACTGCGACCTGGCCAAGATAAAGCATAGCAGTGTGAACAGACAACACAGAGTTACACATGGAGTAAACAATAAACAAGTCAATAACATGGTAGAAAAAAAAGAGAATCTATATACAATGTGTGCAAAAGGCATGAGGTAGGCAATAAATCGAATAATTACAATTTAGCAGATATGTACTAGAATGGTGGGGGTCAGGAGGGATCTGAGTTATGTACTAGACTGGTGGGGGTCAGTTAGTGAGTTGAGTTATATACTAGACTGGTGGGGGTCGGGGAGAGAATTTAGTTTTGTACTAGACTGGTGGGGGTTGGAGAGAGAGTTGAGTTATGTACTAGACTGGTTGGTGTCAAGGAGAGAGTTGAGTTATGTACTAGACTGGTTGTGGTCAGGGAGAGAGTTGAGTTATGTGCTAGACTGGTGGGGGTTGGAGAGAGAGTTGAGTTATGTACTAGAATGGTGGGGGTCAGGGAGAGAGTTGAGTTATGTACTAGACTGGTGGGGGTTGGAGAGAGAGTTGAGTTATGTACAAGAATGGTGGGGGTCTGGGAGAGAGTAGAGTTATGTACTAGACTGTTGTGGGTCAGGGAGAGAGTTGAGTTATGTACTAGACTGGTGGGGGTTGGAGAGAGAGTTGAGTTATGTACTAGAATGGTGAGGGTCAGGGAGAGAGTTGAGTTATGTACAAGACTGATGGGGGTCAGGGAGAGAGTTGAGTTATGTACTAGACTGGTGGGGGTCAGTGAGAGAGTTGAGTTATGTACTAGACTGGTGGGGGTCAGGGAGAGAGTTGAGTTATGTACTAGACTGGTGGGGGTCAGGCAGAGAGTTGAGTTATGTACTAGACTGGTGGGGGTCAGTGAGAGAGTTGAGTTATGTACTAGACTGGTGGGGGTCGGGGAGAGAGTTGAGTTATGTACTAGACTGGTGGGGGTCAGGGAGAGAGTTGAGTTATATACTATACTGGTGGGGGTCGGGGAGAGAGTTGAGTTATAAAATGGACTGGTGTGGGTCAGGGAGAGAGTTGAGTTATGTACTAGACTGGTGGGGGTCGGGGAGAGAGTTGAGTTATGTACTAGACTGATGGGGGTCAGGGAGAGAGTTGAGGTATGTACTAGACTGGGGTGAATCTGGAGGATAATTTAGTTATTGACTAGACTGGTGGGGGTCAGGGAGAAAGTTGAGCTACTGACTTGACTGGTGGGGGTCTGGGAGAGAATTGAGTTGTGTACTAGACTGGTGGTGGTCGGGAGACAATTGAGTTGTGTACTCGACTGGTGGGGGTCAGGGAGAGAGTTGAGTTATGTACTAGACTGGTGGGGGTCAGGTAGAGAGTTGAGTTATGTACTAGACTGGTGGGGGTCAGGGAGAGAGTTGAGCTACTGACTTGACTGGTGGGGGTCTGGGAGAGAATTGAGTTGTCTACTAGACTGGTGGGGGTCGGGAGACAATTGAGTTGTGTACTAGACTGGTGGGGGTCAGGGAGAGAGTTGAGTTATGTACTAGACTGGTGGGGGTCAGGTAGAGAGTTGAGTAATGTACTAGACTGGTGGGGGTCAGGGAGAAAGTTGAGCTACTGACTTGACTGGTGGGGGTCTGGGAGACAATTGAGTTGTGTACTAGACTGGTGGGGGTCGGGAGACAATTGAGTTGTGTACTAGACTGGTGGGGGTCTGGGAGAGAGCTGAGTTATGTACTAGACTGGTGGAGTCATGGAGAGAGTTGAGTTATGTACTAGACTGGTGGGGGTCAGGGATAGAGTTGAGTTATATACTAGAATGGTGGGGGTCGGGAGAGAGTGTTGAGGTATATACTAGACAGGTGGTGGTCAGGTAGAGAGTTGAGTTACTGAATAGACTGGTGGGGGTCTGGAGACAATTGAGTTGTGTACTAGACTGGTGGGGGTCAGGGAGAGAGTTGAGTTATGTACTAGACTGGTGGAGTCATGGAGAGAGTTGAGTTATGTACTAGACTGGTGGGGGTCAGGGATAGAGTTGAGTTATGTACTAGACTGGTGGGGGTCAGGGAGAGAGTTGAGTTATGTACTAGACTGGTGGGGGTCAGGGATAGAGTTGAGTTAGATACAAGACTTTTGGGTGTCAGGGAGAGAGTTGAGTTGTGTACAAGACTGGTGGGGGTCGGGGAGATAATTGAGTTGTGTTCTAGACAAGTGGGGTTCGTAGAGAGGGTTGAGTTGTGTACTAAACAAGAGGGGCTCAGAGCAAGGGTTGATTTGTGTACTATACAGGTGGGGGTCAGGGAGAGTTGAATTATGTACTGGACTCATGGGGGTCAGGGAGAGGGTTGATTTATAAACTAGACTGGTGGGGGTCGGGGGGAGAGTTGAGTTATGTACTAGACTGGTGGGGGTCAGGGAGAGAGTTGAGTTATGTACTAGACTGGTAGGGTTCAGGGAGAGAGTTGAGTTATGTACTAGACTGTTGGGGTTCAGGGAGAGAGTTGAGTTATGTACTAGACTGGTGGGGGTCAGGGAGAGAGTTGAGTTATGTAGTAGACTGGTAGGGTTCAGGGAGAGAGTTGAGTTATATACTAGACTGGTGGGGGTTGGGGAGAGAGTTGAGTTATATACTAGACTGGTGGGGGTCAGGGAGAGAGTTTAGTTATGTACTAGACTGGTGGGGGTCGGGGAGAGAGTTGAGTTATATACTAGACTGGTGGGGGTCAGGGAGAGTTGAGTTATGTACTAGACTGGTGGGGGTCTGGGAGACAGTTGAGTTATGTACTAGACTGGTGGGGGTCGGGGAGAGAGGACATAAGAGTGGAACATACTGCTAGGCAATATGACTTTAATCTCATTAGTTCCTTACTTCAATGATGTGAGATAAACTTCTCAGCATCTTATCTTTGATCAGTGGTTGGACCCAGCTACCAACAGCAAACTCATCTGTTTTGAAAACCCCCACAGGAAACTGCTCACAGGGCAGCAACGTTTCACACAGCGTCTGCTATACTATCAACTCTAACTTTCTACTGCTGGAGTTCACCTTTTATAAAGGTGTACTGGACATCTTGAATAGGGTCTGGATGCCTTATATTGAAAACAGTACAACACACAGAGTCGGTATTGAAAAGATGCCCACTTCATGTTTTCAATAGCTGCTGGGTTGTTCAGTCCTGTCCTGTGGGTCTGCTGTCCTGTGGGTTGTCACTCTGGCCTTGACCTAATAAGTAAGAACTATCTCTCTCCTATCTCTCTCTCTCTCCCTCCTCCCCTGTCTCCTCCTCAGTCTGTCAGTGAGTAAAAATTATCTCTCTCCTATCTCTCTCTCTCTCCCTCCTCCCCTGTCTCCTCCTCAGTCTCAGTGAGTAAGAACTATCTCTCTCTCCTATCTCTCTTTCTCTCCCTCCTCCCCTGTCTCCTCCTCAGTCTCAGTGAGTAAGAACTATCTCTCTCCTATCTCTCTCTCTCTCCCTCCTCCCCTGTCTCCTCCTCAGTCTCAGTGAGTAAGAACTATCTCTCTCTCCTATCTCTCTCTCTCTCCCTCCTCCCCTGTCTCCTCCTCAGTCTGTCAGTGAGTAAGAACTATCTCTCTCTCCCAGCCTTCTGGTTGATTAAAGACCCCCCCCCCCCCCCCCCCCCCTCCACAAAAGGGGACATATTTGCGTATGTTGTGGTCTTGTGAATTCTGGCTGAATTCTGGTAAAGAGGATGCTCTTTAATCTCAGCATGTCTACAGATTCTCTTTTCTCTCTGTATTTGTTGGCTTGGAAATGTTGATACCGGAGACTGTTATCAGAAGAAACTGTGTAACCAAGCATTTATAGAGGCTGAGAAATGCATTATAATTAATTGGAAGGTTGGTTATCCTCCAACAATGTCACAATGGACGGCAGAAATGTCTCGTTGTGTATCACTAGATTTGATTTACTGGTCAACGTTCATGAGGTCAGGATGCCTTATATGGAAAACTGTACGACAAAAGGAGTCTGTATAAAAAACATGACCACTTCATGTTTTCAACAGCTGTTGGGTTGTTCAGTCCTGGGGGTCTGCTGTCCTGTGGGTTGTCACTCTGGCCTTGACCCAACACACCTGAAACCAACAATGAATGTTTCACTAAGACCCTAAAGCTGAGTGGGATGTGTTGGGTTGGGGTGGTGGAGGACGGGCCGACCCAGCTACACCTTACAGTAAATACAAAAGTATGTGGACACCCCTTCAAATTAGTGGATTTGGCTATTTCAGCCACACCCCTTCCTGACCTGTGAATAAAATCGAGCACACAGCCATGCAATCTCCATAGACAAACATTGCTGTAGAATGGCCTTACTGAAGAACTCAGTGACAATCAACATGTCACCATCATAGTATGCTACCTTTCCAACAAGTCAGTTCATCAAATGTCTACCCTGCTGGAGCTGCCCCGGTCAACTGGAAGTGCTGTTACTGTGAAGTGGAAACATCTAGGAGCAGCAGTGGCTTAGCCTCGAAGTGGTAGCTCACACAAGCTCACAGAACGGGACCGCGAGTGCTGAAGTTTGTCGCGTGTAAAAATCATCTGTCCTCGGTTGCAACACTCACTTCCGAGTTCCAAACTTCCTCTGGAAGCAACTTCAGCACAAGAACTGTTCGTCTGGAGCTTCATGAAATGTGTTTCCACGGCCGAGCAGCAGCACACAAGCCTCAGATCAACATGTGCAATGCCAAGCGTCTGCTGGAGTGGAAACACTTTCTCTGGAGTGATGAATCACGTTTCCCCATCTGGCAGTCAGAACCACAAACCTGGGTTTGGCAGATGCCAGGAGAACGCTACCTGCCCCAAAGCATAATGCCAACTGTAAAGTTTGGTGGAGGAGGAATAATGGTCTGTGGTTGTTTTTAATGGATCGTGTTAGGCCCCTTAGTTTCATTGATGGGAAATCTAATCGCTACAGCAGACAATGACATTCTAGACTATTCTGTGCTTCCAACTTTGTGGCAACAGTTTGGGGAAGGCCCTTTCCTGTTTCAGCATGACAATGCCCCTGTACACAAGGTGAGGTCCATACAGAATAGTTTGTTGAGATCGATGTGGAAGAACTTTACTGGCCTGCACAGAGCCCTGACCTAAACCCTATTGAATACCTTTAGGGATTAATTGAAACGCCGACTGTGAGCCAGGCCTAATCGCCCAACCTCACTAATGCTGTTGTGGCTGAATGGAAGCAAGTCCCTGCAGCAATGTTCCAACATCTAGTGGAAACCTTCCCAGAAGACTGGAGGCTGTTATAGCAGCAACGGGGCACCAACTCCATATTAATACCCATGATTTTGGAATGAGATGTTAGATGAGCAGGTGTCCACATACTTTTGGTCATGTAGTGTACATTCTCCTTCCATGCAAATGTGTAACTCTCTTTGCAGATGAGATTAAATCTAATTACATTTTTTTAAATCATTTTTTAAATCATTAATTTCAGAGGTCAGGGTCAAGCTGAGCCGGACCAAGATTCGAAAAGGTTACTGGTTATGATGACATCACTGGTGAGAAGTCAGTAATGACAAGATATTCAGTTGGCTGCATGTTATTCTGTCAGCCCTATCTCTGTTGACATCTCTCTTTCTCTCCACGCCTTCTAGCTCTCCCTATCTCTGTTGACATCTCCCTTTCTCTCCTCACCTTCTCTCTCTCTCTCCTTCCTCTCTCTCTGTTCCTCTCTCTCTCTTCCTGACAGATAGCATCAGACCTGTTGACTTGGGTAACAGACCTCTAGCATCTACACCCCCCATTCTCCTACTCTAACATCAGACCTGTTGACTTGGGTAACAGACCTCTAGCATCTACACCCCCCTTCTCCTACTGTAACATCAGACCTGTTGACTTGGGTAACAGACCTCTAGCATCTACACCCCCCCTTCTCCTACTGTAACATCAGACCAATATAATATATAATATGTCAAGTATCAGTAGTTCCATAAAACACTACTTGTTATTGGGTTTTAGAATGGTTTGTATGGACACATCACTTTCTCCATGTGGGATAATAAAGTTGACTAATATTGAACTGCTATAATCACTGTAGATTTATACTCTACCTACCTGGTGGACTGACGCTTTGAGCCTGGAGATCTGAGGAGACAGAGAGACAGAGGAGAAAGAGAGAGACAGAGATAGAGAGAAAGGGAGAAAGGGAGGAGTCAGAGTAAGAGAGAGGCAGAGATTAAATCAACATAACATGACCTTTCATGATGTGATGGGGAAGATAGGCTTATCGTTGGTATGGTGCAACAACACCCATGTGTAAACACATTCCCCATCTCTCCTCCACCCTCCTCTCTCCTCCTCTCTCCTCCACCCTCCTCTCTCCCCTCCACCCTCCTCTCTCCCCTACCCTCCTCTCTCCTCCGCAAATCTCTCTGTTCGCTGCTCTGGCACCCCAATGGTCAGCGGAGTCAATCACCACCTTCCGGAGACACCTGAAACCCCACCTCTTTAAGGAATACCTAGGATAGGATAAAGTAATCCTTCTAACCCCCCCCCTCCCCCTTAAAAGAGTTAGATGCACTATTGTAAAGTGGTTGTTCCACTGGATATCATAAGGTGAATGCACCAATTTGTAAGTCGCTCTGGATAAGAGCGTCTGCTAAATGACTTAAATGTAAATGTAAATGTAAATCCCCTCCCCTCCCATCCTCTCTCCTCCACCCTCCTCTCTCCTCCACCCTACTCTCTCCTCCACCCTCCTCTCTCCCCTCCCCTCCTCTCTCCTCCACCCTTCTCTCTCCTCCACCCTCCTCTCTCCCCTACCCTTCTCTCCTCCGCAAATCTCTCTATCCCCTCCCCTCCTCTCTACTCTACCCTTCTCTCCTACCCTCCAATCTCCCCTTCCCTCCTCTCTCCCCTCCCCTTCTCTCTACCCTACCTTCTATCCCCTACCCTCCTCTCTCCTCTATCGTTCTCTCGTATCTACCCTCCTCTCTCCTCTACCCTCCCCTTCCCTCTCTCCTACCCTCCTCTCTCCTCTACCCTTCCCCCTCTCCTACCCTCCTCTCTCCTCTACCCTTCCCTCTCTCCTACCCTCCTCTCCCCAACCCTCTTTTCTCCTTCTCAAATCTCTCTCACCTCCCATTCTCTCTCCCCTCCCCTTCTCTCTCACCTATCTTGCTCTATGCCCTCCTTTCCCATCTCCCCTCCCTTTCTCTCTCCCCAACCCTCCTCTCTCCCTACCCTCTCTCTTTCTCCTCCTCCTCAAATCTCTCTCCCCACCCCTTCTCTCTCTTCTCATCTCTCTCTCTCTTTCTCTCTCTCTTCGTGACGTATAGTGTTGGACCTGTTGATCTTGACTCAGCTCATAGACCTCTATCATCTACACCCCTCCCTTCTCCTACTCTAACATAACACCAATATAATATATACTCTCATTCATTTACATAGAGACAGATACAATCAATCATTGACGCACTGAATATACAACAGTCAGATGCATGACACCATCACAACTTAACTGACATTAGTGCCTGTCCCCAGATGGACAGTTAGGCTACAGTAAAGTACATTTACAGGTGATCACATCATTGTCCTGCTTTGAGACACATTTTTACTGTCTGCTTCCAGTTGCATGTTCTTTTACTAGCCCTGAAAATTATGATATATCTTACAATATCAAAACATATCTCAGTAACTGTCACAAGTGTATATTAGTATAACAGCATCCTACCTGTGCTCCACAACAGGGTCATCAGTATCACTGCATATATCATATCTGTCTCTAACTGGGGCTCCACTGAGTGAAACAAGTCTACTGTCATGAAGAGAGGACTGAAGAGTGGAAAATACTGCTAGGCTATATGACTTCTATCTCATTACTTCCTGACTTCTATGACGTGACAAACCTTTAAGCAGATAAGATCAGTTAAACCCACCTACCTACAGGAAACACTGACATTAGAAAAACTCCACAGGAAACTGCTGGCAGAGCAGCAAAGTTACACATAGCGTCTGCTATACTATCAACTCTAACTTTCTACTGCTTGAGTTCACCTTTTATAAAGGTCTACTGTACAACATGAATAAGGTCTGGATGTCTTATATTGAAAACAGTACAACAAAAGGAGTCTGTATTGAAAAGATGCCCACTTCATGTTTTCAATAGCTGCTGGGTTGTTCAGTCCTGCCCTGGGGGTCTGCTGTCCTGTGGGTTGTCACTCTGGCCTTGACCTAATACACCTGAAACCAATAATGAATGTTTCACTAAGACCCTAAAGCTGAGTGGGATGTGTTGGGTTGGGGCTCTGCAGGGCAGTGGACACATAGGGACAGGACAGGGAGACCCAGCTATATTGTGTGGATGTTAAAGAGCTCTGCAGTACTACTAGGTCATATGAGATGAATTATATGGAGGATGTAATGTAGTGTATATTGTGTGGATGTTAAAGAGCTCTACAGTACTACTAGGTCATATGAGATGAATTATATGGAGGATGTAATGTAGTGTATATTGTGTGGATGTTAAAGAGCTCTACAGTACTACGAGGTCATATGAGATGAATTATATGGAGGATGTAATGTAGTGTATATTGTGTGGATGTTAAAGAGCTCTGCAGTACTACTAGGTCATATGAGATGAATTATATGGAGGATGTAATGTAGTGTATATTGTGTGGATGTTAAAGAGCTCTGCAGTACTACTAGGTCATATGAGATGAATTATATGGAGGATGTAATGTAGTGTATATTGTGTGGATGTTAAAGAGCTCTACAGTACTATTAGGTCATATGAGATTAATTGTGTTGTTTCTGTGTTAATGTACGTTTAGGTGTTTCCAATCCTTTCCCTTGGGATGAATACGTAATCAAAAAGTAGGAATGAAATTGTGTTGGAGAGAGAGTTGAGTTATGTACTAGACTGGTGGGGGTCGATGAGAGAATTGAGTTATGTACTAGACTGGTGGGAGTCGATGAGAGAATTGAGTTGTGTACTAGACTGGTGGGGGTCGGGGAGAGAATTGAGTTGTGTACTAGACTGGTGGGTGTCGGGGAGAGAATTGAGTTGTGTACTAGACAGGTGGGTGTCGGGGAGAGAATTGAGTTGTGTACTGGTCTGGTTGGGGTCGGGGAAAGAGTTGAATTATGTACTAGACAGGCAGGGCACGGGGAGAGAGATGAGTAATATGCTAGAATGGTGTGGGTCAGGGAGAGAGTTGAGTTATGTACTAGACTGGTGGGGGTCAGGAAGAGAGTTGAGTTATGTACTAGACTGGTGGGGGTCAGGGAGGGAGTTGAGTTATGTACTAGACTGGTGGGGGTCGGGAGAGAATTGAGTTATGTACTAGACTGGTGGGGGTCAATGAGAGAGTTGAGTTATATACTAGACTGGTGGGGGTCAGGGTGAGAGATGAGTAGTATACTAGACTGTTGGGGGTCAGGGATAGAGTTGAGTTATGTAGTAGACTGGTGGGGGTCAGGGAGAGAGTTGAGTTATGTACTAGACTGGTGGGGGTCAGGGAGAGAGTTGAGTTATGTACTAGACTGGTGGGGGTCGGGGACAAAGTTGAGTTATGTACTAGACTGGTGGGGGTCAATGAGAGAGTTGAGTTATATACTAGACTGGTGGGGGTCAGGGTGAGAGATGAGTAGTATACTAGACTGTTGGGGGTCAGGGATAGAGTTGAGTTATGTAGTAGACTGGTGGGGGTCGTGGATAGAATTGAGTTATGTACTAGACTGTGGGGGTTAGGGAGAGAGTTGAGTTATGTGCTAGACTAGTGGGGGTCTGGGAGAGAATTGAGTTGTGTACTAGACTGGAGGGGGTCAGGGATATAGTTGAGTTGGGTACAAGACTGGTGTGGGTCGGGGAGATAATTTAATTCTGTTCTAGACTAGTGGGGGTCGGAGAGAGAGTTGAGTTATGTACTAGAATGGTGGGGGTCAGGGACAGAGTTGAGTTATGTACTAGACTGGTGGGGGTCAGGGAGAGAGTTGAGTTATGTACTAGAATGGTGGGGGTCAGGAGGGATCTGAGTTATGTACTAGACTGGTGGGGGTCAGGAGGGATATGAGTTATGTACTAGACTGGTGAGGGTCAGGAGGGATATGAGTTATGTACTAGACTGGTGGGGGTCAGGGAGGGATCTGAGTTATGTACTAGACTGGTAGGGATGATGGACAGAATGTAGTTATGTACTAGACTGGTGGGGATGATGGACAGAATGTAGTTATGTACTAGACTGGTGGGGATGATGGACAGAATGTAGTTATGTACTAGACTGGTGGGGGTCGGGGAGAGAGGACATAAGAGTGGAACATACTGCTAGGCAATATGACTTTAATCTCATTTGTTCCTTACTTCAATGATGTGAGATAAACTTCTCAGCATCTTATCTTTGATCAGTGGTTGAACCCAGCTACCAACAGCAAACTCATCTGTTTTGAAAACCCCCACAGGAAACTGCTCAGATGGCAGCAACGTTTCACATAGCGTCTGCTATACTATCAACTCTAACTTTCTACTGCTGGAGTTCACCTTTTAGAAAGGTCTACTGGACATCTTGAATAGGGTCTGGATGCCTTATATTGAAAACAGTACAACAAAAGGAGTCTGTATTGAAAAGATGCCCACTTCATATTTTCAACAGCTGTTGGGTTGTTCAGTCCTGTCCTGGGGGTCTGCTGTCCTGTCCAGATATGTACTAGACTGGTGGTGTCAGATTAAGAGTTCAATTAAGTACTAGACTGGATGGGGTCAGGGAGAGAGATGAGTTATATACTGGTCTGGTGGGGGTCAGGGTGAGAGATGAGTTATATACTGGTCTGGTGGGGGTCAGGGTGAGAGATGAGTTATATACTGGTCTGGTGGGGGTCGGGGAGAGAGTTGAATTATGTACTAGACAGGCAGGGCCCGGGGAGAGAGTTGAGTTATGTACTAGACTGGTGGGGGTAAGGGAGAGATTTGAGTGATTGACGACTGGTGGTGGTCGGGGAGAGAGTTGAGTTATAAAATGGACTGGTGTGGGTCAGGGAGGGAGTTGAGTTATGTACTAAACTGGTGGGGGTCAGGGAGAAAGTTGAGTTATGTACTAGACTGGTTGGGGTCTGGGAGAGAGTGTTGAGGTTTATACTAGACAGGTGGTGCTCAGGTAGAGAGTTGAGTTATGTACTAGACTGGTGGGGGTCAGGGAGAGAGTTGAGTTATGTACTAGACTGGTGGGGGTCAGGGAGAGAGTTGAGTTATGTACTAGACTGGTGGGGGTCGGGAGATAATTGAGTTGTGTTCTAGACTGATGGGGTTCGTAGAGAGGGTTGAGTTGGGTACTAAACAAGAGAGCTCAGAGCGAGGGTTGATTTGTGTACTATACAGGTGGGGGTCAGGGAGAGTTGAATTATGTACTGGACTCATGGGGGTCAGGGAGAGGGTTGAGTTATGTACTAGACTGGTGGGGGTCGGGGAGAGAGTTGAGTTATATACTAGACTGGTGGGGGTCAGGGAGAGAGTTAAGTTATGTACTAAACTGGTGTGGGTCGGGGAGAGAGTTGAGTTATGAACTAGACTGGTGGGGGTCGTGGATAGAATTGAGTTATGTACTAGACTGGTGGGGGTTAGGGAGAGAGTTGAGTTATGTGCTAGACGGGTGGGGGTCTGGGAGAGAATTGAGTTGTGTACTAGACTGGAGGGGGTCAGGGATATAGTTGAGTTGGGTACAAGACTGGTGGGGGTCAGGGAGAGAATTGAGTTGTGTACTAGACTGGAGGGGGTCAGGGATATAGTTGAGTTGGGTACAAGACTGGTGTGGGTCGGGGAGATAATTTAATTCTGTTCTAGACTAGTGGGGGTCGGAGAGAGAGTTGAGTTATGTACTAGAATGGTGGGGGTCAGGGACAGAGTTGAGTTATGTACTAGACTGGTGAGGGTCAGGGAGAGAGTTGAGTTATGAACTAGAATGGTGGGGGTCAGGGACAGAGTTGAGTTATGTACTAGACTGGTGAGGGTCAGGGAGAGAGTTGAAGTATGTACTATACAGGTGGGGGTCGGGGAGAGAATTTAGTTTTGTACTAGACTGGTGGGGGTTGGAGAGAGAGTTGAGTTATGTTTTTTTTTATTTTTTTTTATTTCACCTTTATTTAACCAGGTAGGCTAGTTGAGAACAAGTTCTCATTTGCAACTGCGACCTGGCCAAGATAAAGCATAGCAGTGTGAACAGACAACACAGAGTTACACATGGAGTAAACAATAAACAAGTCAATAACATGGTAGAAAAAAAGAGAATCTATATACAATGTGTGCAAAAGGCATGAGGTAGGCAATAAATCGAATAATTACAATTTAGCAGATATGTACTAGAATGGTGGGGGTCAGGAGGGATCTGAGTTATGTACTAGACTGGTGGGGGTCAGTTAGTGAGTTGAGTTATATACTAGACTGGTGGGGGTCGGGGAGAGAATTTAGTTTTGTACTAGACTGGTGGGGGTTGGAGAGAGAGTTGAGTTATGTACTAGACTGGTTGGTGTCAAGGAGAGAGTTGAGTTATGTACTAGACTGGTTGTGGTCAGGGAGAGAGTTGAGTTATGTGCTAGACTGGTGGGGGTTGGAGAGAGAGTTGAGTTATGTACTAGAATGGTGGGGGTCAGGGAGAGAGTTGAGTTATGTACTAGACTGGTGGGGGTTGGAGAGAGAGTTGAGTTATGTACAAGAATGGTGGGGGTCTGGGAGAGAGTAGAGTTATGTACTAGACTGTTGTGGGTCAGGGAGAGAGTTGAGTTATGTACTAGACTGGTGGGGGTTGGAGAGAGAGTTGAGTTATGTACTAGAATGGTGAGGGTCAGGGAGAGAGTTGAGTTATGTACAAGACTGATGGGGGTCAGGGAGAGAGTTGAGTTATGTACTAGACTGGTGGGGGTCAGTGAGAGAGTTGAGTTATGTACTAGACTGGTGGGGGTCAGGGAGAGAGTTGAGTTATGTACTAGACTGGTGGGGGTCAGGCAGAGAGTTGAGTTATGTACTAGACTGGTGGGGGTCAGTGAGAGAGTTGAGTTATGTACTAGACTGGTGGGGGTCGGGGAGAGAGTTGAGTTATGTACTAGACTGGTGGGGGTCAGGGAGAGAGTTGAGTTATATACTATACTGGTGGGGGTCGGGGAGAGAGTTGAGTTATAAAATGGACTGGTGTGGGTCAGGGAGAGAGTTGAGTTATGTACTAGACTGGTGGGGGTCGGGGAGAGAGTTGAGTTATGTACTAGACTGATGGGGGTCAGGGAGAGAGTTGAGGTATGTACTAGACTGGGGTGAATCTGGAGGATAATTTAGTTATTGACTAGACTGGTGGGGGTCAGGGAGAAAGTTGAGCTACTGACTTGACTGGTGGGGGTCTGGGAGAGAATTGAGTTGTGTACTAGACTGGTGGTGGTCGGGAGACAATTGAGTTGTGTACTCGACTGGTGGGGGTCAGGGAGAGAGTTGAGTTATGTACTAGACTGGTGGGGGTCAGGTAGAGAGTTGAGTTATGTACTAGACTGGTGGGGGTCAGGGAGAGAGTTGAGCTACTGACTTGACTGGTGGGGGTCTGGGAGAGAATTGAGTTGTCTACTAGACTGGTGGGGGTCGGGAGACAATTGAGTTGTGTACTAGACTGGTGGGGGTCAGGGAGAGAGTGTTGAGGTTTATACTAGACAGGTGGTGCTCAGGTAGAGAGTTGAGTTATGTACTAGACTGGTGGGGGTCAGGGAGAGAGTTGAGTTATGTACTAGACTGGTGGGGGTCGGGAGATAATTGAGTTGTGTTCTAGACTGATGGGGTTCGTAGAGAGGGTTGAGTTGTGTACTAAACAAGAGGGGCTCAGAGCGAGGTTTGATTTGTGTACTATACAGGTGGGGGTCAGGGAGAGTTGAATTATGTACTGGACTCATGGGGGTCAGGGAGAGGGTTGAGTTATGTACTAGACTGGTGGGGGTCGGGGAGAGAGTTGAGTTATATACTAGACTGGTGGGGGTCAGGGAGAGAGTTGAGTTATGTACTAGACTGGTGGGGGTCAGGGAGAGAGTTGAGTTATGAACTAGACTGGTGGGGGTCGTGGATAGAATTGAGTTGTGTACTAGACTGGTGGGGGTCAGGGAGAGAGTTGAGTTATGTACTAGACTGGTGGGGGTCAGGGAGAGAGTTGAGTTATGTACTAGACTGGTGAGGGTCAGGGAGAGAGTTGAGGTATGTACTATACAGGTGGGGGTCGGGGAGAGAATTTAGTTTTGTACTAGACTGGTGGGGGTTGGAGAGAGAGTTGAGTTATGTTTTTTTTAATTTATTTTTATTTCACCTTTATTTAACCAGGTAGGCTAGTTGAGAACAAGTTCTCATTTGCAACTGCGACCTGGCCAAGATAAAGCATAGCAGTGTGAACAGACAACACAGAGTTACACATGGAGTAAACAATAAACAAGTCAATAACATGGTAGAAAAAAAAGAGAATCTATATACAATGTGTGCAAAAGGCATGAGGTAGGCAATAAATCGAATAATTACAATTTAGCAGATATGTACTAGAATGGTGGGGGTCAGGAGGGATCTGAGTTATGTACTAGACTGGTGGGGGTCAGTTAGTGAGTTGAGTTATATACTAGACTGGTGGGGGTCGGGGAGAGAATTTAGTTTTGTACTAGACTGGTGGGGGTTGGAGAGAGAGTTGAGTTATGTACTAGACTGGTTGGTGTCAAGGAGAGAGTTGAGTTATGTACTAGACTGGTTGTGGTCAGGGAGAGAGTTGAGTTATGTGCTAGACTGGTGGGGGTTGGAGAGAGAGTTGAGTTATGTACTAGAATGGTGGGGGTCAGGGAGAGAGTTGAGTTATGTACTAGACTGGTGGGGGTTGGAGAGAGAGTTGAGTTATGTACTAGAATGGTGGGGGTCTGGGAGAGAGTAGAGTTATGTACTAGACTGTTGTGGGTCAGGGAGAGAGTTGAGTTATGTACTAGACTGGTGGGGGTTGGAGAGAGAGTTGAGTTATGTACTAGAATGGTGAGGGTCAGGGAGAGAGTTGAGTTATGTACAAGACTGATGGGGGTCAGGGAGAGAGTTGAGTTATGTACTAGACTGGTGGGGGTCAGTGAGAGAGTTGAGTTATGTACTAGACTGGTGGGGGTCAGGGAGAGAGTTGAGTTATGTACTAGACTGGTGGGGGTCAGGCAGAGAGTTGAGTTATGTACTAGACTGGTGGGGGTCAGGGAGAGAGTTGAGTTATGTACTAGACTGGTGGGGGTCGGGGAGAGAGTTGAGTTATGTACTAGACTGGTGGGGGTCAGGGAGAGAGTTGAGTTATATACTATACTGGTGGGGGTCGGGGAGAGAGTTGAGTTATAAAATGGACTGGTGTGGGTCAGGGAGAGAGTTGAGTTATGTACTAGACTGGTGGGGGTCGGGGAGAGAGTTGAGTTATGTACTAGACTGATGGGGGTCAGGGAGAGAGTTGAGGTATGTACTAGACTGGGGTGAATCTGGAGGATAATTTAGTTATTGACTAGACTGGTGGGGGTCAGGGAGAAAGTTGAGCTACTGACTTGACTGGTGGGGGTCTGGGAGAGAATTGAGTTGTGTACTAGACTGGTGGTGGTCGGGAGACAATTGAGTTGTGTACTCGACTGGTGGGGGTCAGGGAGAGAGTTGAGTTATGTACTAGACTGGTGGGGGTCAGGTAGAGAGTTGAGTTATGTACTAGACTGGTGGGGGTCAGGGAGAGAGTTGAGCTACTGACTTGACTGGTGGGGGTCTGGGAGAGAATTGAGTTGTCTACTAGACTGGTGGGGGTCGGGAGACAATTGAGTTGTGTACTAGACTGGTGGGGGTCAGGGAGAGAGTTGAGTTATGTACTAGACTGGTGGGGGTCAGGTAGAGAGTTGAGTTATGTACTAGACTGGTGGGGGTCAGGGAGAAAGTTGAGCTACTGACTTGACTGGTGGGGGTCTGGGAGAGAATTGAGTTGTGTACTAGACTGGTGGGGGTCGGGAGACAAAGGAGTTGTGTACTAGACTGGTGGGGGTCTGGGAGAGAGCTGAGTTATGTACTAGACTGGTGGAGTCATGGAGAGAGTTGAGTTATGTACTAGACTGGTGGGGGTCAGGGATAGAGTTGAGTTATATACTAGAATGGTGGGGGTCGGGAGAGAGTGTTGAGGTATATACTAGACAGGTGGTGGTCAGGTAGAGAGTTGAGTTACTGAATAGACTGGTGGGGGTCTGGAGACAATTGAGTTGTGTACTAGACTGGTGGGGGTCAGGGAGAGAGTTGAGTTATGTACTAGACTGGTGGAGTCATGGAGAGAGTTGAGTTATGTACTAGACTGGTGGGGGTCAGGGATAGAGTTGAGTTATGTACTAGACTGGTGGGGGTCAGGGAGAGAGTTGAGTTATGTACTAGACTGGTGGGGGTCAGGGATAGAGTTGAGTTAGATACAAGACTTTTGGGTGTCAGGGAGAGAGTTGAGTTGTGTACAAGACTGGTGGGGGTCGGGGAGATAATTGAGTTGTGTTCTAGACAAGTGGGGTTCGTAGAGAGGGTTGAGTTGTGTACTAAACAAGAGGGGCTCAGAGCAAGGGTTGATTTGTGTACTATACAGGTGGGGGTCAGGGAGAGTTGAATTATGTACTGGACTCATGGGGGTCAGGGAGAGGGTTGATTTATAAACTAGACTGGTGGGGGTCGGGGGGAGAGTTGAGTTATGTACTAGACTGGTGGGGGTCAGGGAGAGAGTTGAGTTATGTACTAGACTGGTAGGGTTCAGGGAGAGAGTTGAGTTATGTACTAGACTGTTGGGGTTCAGGGAGAGAGTTGAGTTATGTACTAGACTGGTGGGGGTCAGGGAGAGAGTTGAGTTATGTAGTAGACTGGTAGGGTTCAGGGAGAGAGTTGAGTTATATACTAGACTGGTGGGGGTTGGGGAGAGAGTTGAGTTATATACTAGACTGGTGGGGGTCAGGGAGAGAGTTTAGTTATGTACTAGACTGGTGGGGGTCGGGGAGAGAGTTGAGTTATGTACTAGACTGGTGGGGGTCAGGGAGAGTTGAGTTATGTACTAGACTGGTGGGGGTCTGGGAGACAGTTGAGTTATGTACTAGACTGGTGGGGGTCGGGGAGAGAGGACATAAGAGTGGAACATACTGCTAGGCAATATGACTTTAATCTCATTAGTTCCTTACTTCAATGATGTGAGATAAACTTCTCAGCATCTTATCTTTGATCAGTGGTTGGACCCAGCTACCAACAGCAAACTCATCTGTTTTGAAAACCCCCACAGGAAACTGCTCACAGGGCAGCAACGTTTCACACAGCGTCTGCTATACTATCAACTCTAACTTTCTACTGCTGGAGTTCACCTTTTATAAAGGTGTACTGGACATCTTGAATAGGGTCTGGATGCCTTATATTGAAAACAGTACAACACACAGAGTCGGTATTGAAAAGATGCCCACTTCATGTTTTCAATAGCTGCTGGGTTGTTCAGTCCTGTCCTGTGGGTCTGCTGTCCTGTGGGTTGTCACTCTGGCCTTGACCTAATAAGTAAGAACTATCTCTCTCCTATCTCTCTCTCTCTCCCTCCTCCCCTGTCTCCTCCTCAGTCTGTCAGTGAGTAAAAATTATCTCTCTCCTATCTCTCTCTCTCTCCCTCCTCCCCTGTCTCCTCCTCAGTCTCAGTGAGTAAGAACTATCTCTCTCTCCTATCTCTCTTTCTCTCCCTCCTCCCCTGTCTCCTCCTCAGTCTCAGTGAGTAAGAACTATCTCTCTCCTATCTCTCTCTCTCTCCCTCCTCCCCTGTCTCCTCCTCAGTCTCAGTGAGTAAGAACTATCTCTCTCTCCTATCTCTCTCTCTCTCCCTCCTCCCCTGTCTCCTCCTCAGTCTGTCAGTGAGTAAGAACTATCTCTCTCTCCCAGCCTTCTGGTTGATTAAAGACCCCCCCCCCCCCCCCTCCACAAAAGGGGACATATTTGCGTATGTTGTGGTCTTGTGAATTCTGGCTGAATTCTGGTAAAGAGGATGCTCTTTAATCTCAGCATGTCTACAGATTCTCTTTTCTCTCTGTATTTGTTGGCTTGGAAATGTTGACACCGGAGACTGTTATCAGAAGAAACTGTGTAACCAAGCATTTATAGAGGCTGAGAAATGCATTATAGTTAATAGGAAGGTTGGTTATCCTCCAACAATGTCACAATGGACGGCAGAAATGTCTCGTTGTGTATCACTAGATTTGATTTACTGGTCAACGTTCATGAGGTCAGGATGCCTTATATGGAAAACTGTAGGACAAAAGGAGTCTGTATAAAAAACATGACCACTTCATGTTTTCAACAGCTGTTGGGTTGTTCAGTCCTGGGGGTCTGCTGTCCTGTGGGTTGTCACTCTGGCCTTGACCTAATACACCTGAAACCAACAATGAATGTTTCACTAAGACCCTAAAGCTGAGTGGGATGTGTTGGGTTGGGGTGGTGGAGGACAGGCCGACCCAGCTACACCTTACAGTAAATACAAAAGTATGTGGACACCCCTTCAAATTAGTGGATTTGGCTATTTCAGCCACACCCCTTCCTGACCTGTGAATAAAATCGAGCACACAGCCATGCAATCTCCATAGACAAACATTGCTGTAGAATGGCCTTACTGAAGAACTCAGTGACAATCAACATGTCACCATCATTGTATGCTACCTTTCCAACAAGTCAGTTCATCAAATGTCTACCCTGCTGGAGCTGCCCCGGTCAACTGTAAGTGCTGTTATTGTGAAGTGGAAACATCTAGGAGCAGCAGTGGCTTAGCCTCGAAGTGGTAGCTCACACAAGCTCACAGAACGAGACCGCGAGTGCTGAAGTTTGTCGCGTGTAAAAATCATCTGTCCTCGGTTGCAACACTCACTTCCGAGTTCCAAACTTCCTCTGGAAGCAACTTCAGCACAAGAACTGTTCGTCTGGAGCTTCATGAAATGGGTTTCTACGGCCGAGCAGCAGCACACAAGCCTAAGATCAACATGTGCAATGCCAAGCGTCTGCTGGAGTGGAAACCCTTTCTCTGGAGTGATGAATCACGTTTCACCATCTGGCAGTCAGAACCACAAACCTGGGTTTGGCAGATGCCAGGAGAACGCTACCTGGCCCAAAGCATAGTGCCAACTGTAAAGTTTGGTGGAGGAGGAATAATGGTCTGGGGTTGTTTTTAATGGATCGTGTTAGGCCCCTTAGTTTCATTGATGGGAAATCTAATCGCTACAGCATACAATGAACGGGAGAGAAAGGGAGGAGTCAGAGGAAGAGAGAGAGACAGAGGAGAAAGGGAGGAGTCAGAGGAAGAGAGAGACAGAGGAGAAAGGGAGGAGTCAGAGGAAGAGAGAGTCAGAGGAGAAAGGGAGGAGTCAGAGGAGAAAGGGAGGAGTCAGAGAAAGAGAGAAACAAAGGAGAAAGGGAGGAGTCAGAGGAAGAGAGAGACAGAGGAGAAAGGGAGGAGTCAGAGGAAGAGAGAGACAGAGGAGTAAGGGAGGAGTCAGAGGAAGAGAGAGACAGAGGAGAAAGGGAGGAGTCAGAGGAAGAGAGAGACAGAGGATAAGGGGAGGAGTCAGAGGAAGAGAGAGACAGAGGAGAAAGGGAGGAGTCAGAGGAAGAGAGAGACAGAGGATAAGGGGAGGAGTCAGAGGAAGAGAGAGACAGAGGAGAAAGGGAGGAGTCAGAGGAAGAGAGAGACAGAGGTTAAATGAACATCAACATGACCTTTCATGATGTGATGGGGAAGACAGGTTTATTGTTGGTATTGTGCAACAACACCCATGTGTACATACACTATATATACAAAAGTATGTGGACACCCCTTCAAATTAGTGGATTCTATTTCAGCCACACCAACAACCACGTGTACACACACTCTCTCATACCCTTTCTCTCCCCTACCTTCCCTTTTTCTCTACCTTAGCCTCTCTCCCCTCCCCTCCTCTCTCCTCTCCACTTCTCTCTCCTCTCCACTTCTCTCTCCCCTACCCTCTTCTCTCCCCTACCCTACTCTCTCCAATACACTTATCTCTCTCCTCTACCTTCCTCTCTCCTCTCCTCTCTCCTCTACCCTCCTCTCTCCCCTACCCTCCATTCTCCCCTCCCTTTCTCTCTCCTCTTCCCTTTCTCTCTCCCCTACCCTCCTCTCTCCCCTCCCCTACTCTCTCCTCTCCACTTCTCTCTCCTCTCCCCTCCTCTCTCCTCTACCCTCCTCTCTCCCCTCCCCCTACTCTCTCCTCTCCACTTCTCTCTCCCCTACCCTCCTCTCTCCCCGACCCTACTCTCTCCAATACACTTTTCTCTCTCCTCTACCCTCCTCTCTCCCCTACCCTACTCTCTCCAATACACTTATCTCTCTCCTCTACACTTCTCTCTCCTCTACCCTCCTCTCTCCTCTACCCTCCTCTCTCTCTCTCCCCACCCCACTCTCTCTTCTCATCTCTCTCTCTCTCTTCGTGACGTATAGTGTTGGACCTGTTGATCTTGACTCAGCTCATAGACCTCTATCATCTACACCCCTCCCTTCTCCTACTCTAACATAACACCAATATAATATATACTCTCATTCATTTACATAGAGACAGATACAATCAATCATTGACACACTGAATATACAACAGTCAGATGCATGACACCATCACAACTTAACTGACATTAGTGCCTGTCCCCAGATGGACAGTTAGACTACAGTAAAGTACATTTACAGGTGATCACATCATTGTCCTGCTTTGAGACACATTTTTACTGTCTGCTTCCAGTTGCATGTTATTTTACTAGCCCTGCAAATGGTAATATATCTTACAATATCAAAACATATCTCAGTAACTGTCACAAGTGTCTATCAACGTAACAGCCTCCTACCTGTGCTCCAGAACAGGATGGTCAGTACCACTGCAGGTATCATATCTGTCTCTAACTGGGGCTCCACTGAGCGAAACAAGACTACTGTCATGAAGAGTCGACTGAAGAGTGGAAACTACTGCTAGGCTATATGACTTCTATCTCATTACGTCCTAACTTCAATGATGTGAGATAAACTTCTTAGCAACTTATCTTGGATCAGTGGTTGAACACACTACAGCAAACTGATATGTTAAAAAAACTCCACAGGAAACTGCTGACAGAGCAGCAAAGTTACACATAGTGTGTCCTATAATATCAGCTCTAACTTTCTACTGCTTGAGTTCACCTCTTATAGAATATTGGCTTAATGTTCCAGCACCTCAATATAAACAGTACCAGCACCCAAAATGAGTACTGATGAGGTCTCATGTTAGAGCAGGAGAAGGGGGGATGTGGTGTAGAAGCTAGAGGTCTGTTACCCAAGTCAACTCAACAGGCCTGATGCTATATGTCAGGGTCAGGCTGGGCTGGGCCAAGAGAGGAACAGGTTACTGGTTATGATGACATCACTGGTGAGAAGTCAGTGAATAAAAGATGAAGGGGAGAGGAAGGAGGAGAGGAGAGGGATGAGAGGGGGAGAAAAGAGGAGAGAGAGAAGAGGAGGATGGGAGAAAGGGGAGAGGAGAGGAGAGGAGAGGAGAGGAGAGGAGAGGAGAGGAGAGGAGAGGAAAGGAGAGGAGAGGAAAGGAGAGGAGAGGAGAGGAGAGGAGAGGAGAGGAGAGGAGAGGAGAGGAGAGGAGAGGAGAGGAGAGGAGAGGAGAGGAGAGGAGAGGAGGATGGGAGAAAGGGAGAGGAGGTACTGTTTGTCTCCCACCGTTCCACTCAGAGGACTCTACCTTCTGTTATCAAGTGGGCGTTTCCATTATATTTAGTTTACCAGTCATTTCAGTGAAGGGAACAAGTGCACACTTTAGGAGAAAGGAGAGATAATTGGTGCAATGCTTCTTTCTAGTCTACAGTCCTGCGTCTGTGACACCAGATTATCACCTAGTGGCCATAAGAGGAACTGTCCTGTCAGTGTGTTTTTACTGCTGGCTCAAAACAACACATGACCTGCATACAGGATATGATTCATGTGTGAGTACTAAAAGCATATGAATATAGTCTATTATAGTATATTTATTATATATGTGGGTCTGATAAGTAAACACTCTTCATGTTTGCTGTTTTATCACTAAGAAGAACATTGGACACTATGTAACCAAACACATGTGAAACCTCATGATATGAGTGATAAGAAGTGTTTAAAAAGGTGAGTTCTGAACCCTGTAGACTACTGCACTACTTCTGAAGAAGACCAGAGTCATTTCAGAATGAAGACTGCTATAGTTCTGACGCTGTTGCTGTTCTGTCTGTCTGGGGCCTGGACTCAGGGAGAGAGTGGAGGGGTGACTAGTAGTTCTGTCTGTCTGTCTGGGGCCTGGACTCAGGGAGAGAGTGGAGGGGTGACTAGTAGTTATGTCTGTCTGTCTGTCTGTCTGGGACCTGGACTCAGGGAGAGAGTGGAGGGGTGACTAGTAGGTCTGTCTGTCTGGGGCATGGACTCATGGAGAGAGTGGAGGGGTGACTAGTAGTTCTGTCTGTCTGTCTGTCTGTCTGTCTGTCTGTCTGTCTGTCTGTCTGTCTGTCTGTCTGTCTGTCTGTCTGTCTGTCTGTCTGTCTGTCTGTCTGTCTGTCTGTCTGTCTGTCTGGGGCATGGACTCATGGAGAGAGTGGAGGGGTGACAAGTAGTTCTGTCTGTCTGTCTGTCTGTCTGTCTGTCTGTCTGTCTGTCTGTCTGTCTGTCTGTCTGTCTGTCTGTCTGTCTGTCTGTCTGTCTGTCTGTGGCCTGGACTCAGGGAGAGAGTGGAGGGGTGACTAGTAGGTCTGTGTCTGTCTGTCTGTCTGTCTGTCTGTCTGTCTGTCTGTGGGATGGACTCAGGGAGAGAGTGGAGGGGTGAGTCGTCATTCTGTCTGTCTGTGGGATGGACTCAGGGAGAGAGTGGAGGGGTGAGTAGTAGGTCTGTCTGTCTGTCTGTCTGTGGGATGGACTCAGGGAGAGAGTGGAGGGGTGAGTAGTAGGTCTGTCTGTCTGTCTGTCTGTGGGATGGACTCAGGGAGAGAGTGGAGGGGTGAGTAGTAGGTCTGTCTGTCTGTCTGTCTGTGGGATGGACTCAGGGAGAGAGTGGAGGGGTGAGTAGTAGGTCTGTCTGTCTGTCTGTCTGTCTGTGAGATGGACTCAGGGAGAGAGTGGAGGGGTGAGTAGTAGGTCTGTCTGTCTGTCTGTCTGTGGGATGGACTCAGGGAGAGAGTGGAGGGGTGAGTAGTAGGTCTGTCTGTCTGTCTGTCTGTGGGATGGACTCAGGGAGAGAGTGGAGGGGTGAGTAGTAGTTCTGTCTGTCTGTGGGATGGACTCAGGGAGAGAGTGGAGGGGTGACTAGTAGTTCTGTCTGTCTGTGGGATGGACTCAGGGAGAGAGTGGAGGGGTGAGTAGTAGGTATGTCTGTCTGTATGTCTGTCTGTAGTATATACAATAAATCAACAAAAGTATGTGGACACCTGCTCGTCAAACATCTCATTCCAAAATCATGGGCATTAATATGGAGTTGGTCCCCCCGTTGCTGCTATAACAGCCTCCACTCTTCTGGGAAGGCTTTCCACTAGATGTTGGAACATTGCTGTGGGGACTTGCTTCCATTCAGCCACAAGAGCATTAGTGATGTTGGGCGATTAGGCCTGGCTCACAGTCGGCGTTTCAATTCATCCCAAAGGTGTTCGACGTTGTTAAGGTCAGGGCTTGTGAAGTTCTTCCACACCAATCTCGACTAACCATTCATGTATGGAACTCGCTTTGCGTACAGGGGCATTGTCATGCTGAAACAGGAAAGGGCCTTCCCCAAACTGTTGCCACAAAGTTGGAAGCACAGATTCCTCTAGAATGTCATTGTATGCTGTAGGGTTAAGATTTCCCTTAACTGAAACTGAGGGGCCCAAACCATGAAAAACAACCCCAGACCATTATTCCTCCTCCACCAAACTTTACAGTTGGCACTATGCATTGGGGCAAGTAGCGTTCTCCTGGCATCCGCCAAACCCAGATTAGTCCGTCGGATTGGTAGAAGGTGAAGCATGATTCATCACTCCAGAGAATACGTTTCCACTGCTCCAGAGTCCAATGGCAGCTAGCTTTACACCACTTAAGCCTACACTTGGCATTGCACATGGTGATCTTAGGCTTGTATGCAGCTGCTCGGCCCTGGAAACCCATTTCATGAAGCTCCTGACAAACAGTTTCTTGTGCTGATGTTGCTTCCAGAGGCAGTTTGGAACTTGTTAGTGAGTGTTGCAACCAAGTACAGATGATTTTTACACGTTACACGCTTCAGCACTCGGCGGTCCCGTTCTGTGAACATGTGTGGCCCACTACTTCTTGGCTGAGCCGTTGTTGGTCCTAGATGTTTCCACTTCTCAGTAACAGCACTTACAGTTGACCGGGGAAGCTCTAGCAGGTCAGAAACTTGACAAACTGACTTGTTGGAAAGGTGCCATCCTCTGACGGTGCCACGTTGAAAGTTACGGAGATCTTCAGTAAAGCCATTCTACTGCCACTTGTTTGGTTACTACATGATTCCATATGTGTTATTTCACAGTTTCAATGTCTCCACTATTATTCTACAATGTAGACAATAGTTAAAACTGATCCTAGATCTGTACAATGTAGACAATAGTTAAAACATTGAATTTGTAGGTGTGTCCAAACAATTGACCGGTACTGTATATGCATTGTGGAGGTGAACTGGTCCTAGATCTGTACAAAGGCATAACATCTACAGCAGGAACAACTGCCTGTGTTAGAGAGCATATAAAACGAACTGATACTAGATCTGTACAAAGGCATAACATCTCCAGCAGGAACAACTGTCTGTGTTAGAGAACATATAAAACAAACTGGTCCTAGATCTGTACAAAGGCATAACATCTACAGCAGGAACAACTGTCTGTGTTAAAAGGCCCAGCTGGATTTAAAATTACGTATTTGAATGTCAAATGATTTGTTTGTCAGTACAAGACAGGGTCTGTGGAGGCTTGGCCTATTAGTGGTAGATTTTTGGAGGGACCCTTGTCCCTACAGCCAATCAGTGAGCAGCTTCCCTTCCCCTACATCTCAGGCAGTTCTGTTACTCACAACACTCCCCCTGCTTTCCTCAACAATGGAACAGCTTCCCTTCCCCTACATCTCAGGCAGTTCTGTTACTCACCCTATGACCACCTGGCACACTGACAGGGTCTAGAACAACAATAATCATCACCCTCTTGACCATCTTCCCTCCCCTTAACATTCAGACCCTGTCAGTGTGCCAGGTGGACATTGGGTTTGATTCAGACCCTGTCAGTGTTCCAGGTGGACATTGGGTTTGATTCAGACCCTGTCACTGTGCCAGGTAGACATTGGGTTTGATTCAGACCCTGTCAGTGTGCCAGGTGGACATTGGGTAGTCTGTTCATTATATACATCTACATGATGTATTGGCAGCATAGAAGAACAGTAGCTGGCTACTTATTTAGATTTAGTTTGACTTAATGAACTGCCTTAAATGTGCTGTAGTAAAATAAAATGTATTCGCACTAATCAATCAACACATTCCTGTCTTTGTATGTCTCAATATAATAGTATTATTTAATGAAATCCATTTAAATAATATTTTCCTCAACTGCGTTTCCCACTCCAGTCAGCAGACGGCGATTTGTGTCGTTCAGGCGATGCTGCTATCGTGACGTATAATCTAGTGGACGGTTCTTCAAAAACAACAAGTCAACCACCTCGGTAGCTTGCTAGCCAACGTAGCCGAAAGATTCAAGCTGTTTTTACGCTTTCGGTGTATATTAGCTGCTGTGTTTTAGACACACTTCTATCGTATCTACTTGTTAACCTATTTAATTTAATATGACGTTATTTTTTATTAGTCAGATATAGTAGCTGGCTGGTTAAATTAGCACTAGCTTAGTCGCTAATGATAGCTAGCTAACATCCCCGACCATGAGGTCAGTAAGCTTCTCCCCTCCTGCTAAAGAAGAGGTCTGCTGGACGGAGAAAGAAGCTCTGGGGCTGAACATTGTCGTGAAAGAGGAGAAGGAAGAGGAGGATGTCACAGTTAAAAAAGAAATTTAGGGTGAGGCTGTTACAGTGAAAGAAGAGGAAGACGTTACAGTTAAAGAAGAGGAAGACGCGTTCAGAGTGAAAGAAGAGGAAGACGCGTTCACAGTGAAAGAGGAGGATGAGAAAGAGGATGCCGTTTTTGACGTGAAGAAGGAAGGGGAGATTTCTGTCACATTGAACGATGAAGAGGTGGAGATAGGAGATCTGATTTACATCAGTAAGTACCGCCTTAAATTGTTTTTCCACTTTGGGTATTCGGAGTTGGCTCGTCAATACCTCATCAAGGGAGGGCCCTGGGATGATGACTGATATGTCTAGAATCAGACGACATAGAGAGCAAGCTACCCCTTGTTTTCTCCGTTCCGTTTTCAAAAAGTGACTTAACATATATATTTGAGAAGGGTCTATCTGGGGGCCACGGCATGTAGTGATTTTAATGTAGTTATGATTTACTACACACAGTGCCCCCCAATAGTGCCATGCGAGAGTTGGGTTGGCTACACCAACGATTATGGATATACTGACAATAAGTCTCTGCCCTATCAAGCGGAGTCGTTGTCCACAAAGCGGCACTGTGGGTTGTCTAGCTCCCGCCTATCCTTTCTTTGGATTGGTGGATCTTATTATTATTGTTATCTATTGTTTATATTCTATGAGGGTTGTTGTCGTCAACCGCCTGTATTCAATGGAGAGAGATGCTAAGCTACTAGCATGAATATGCATAGCGATCTGGAGACAACTCCTATAGTGTTTTTTTATCAAAGTTGTCGGTATATCACGTGTCCACATAACAATTAAAGAATTACGACGCTTCTGTAGATCAAGTAAACCTCACATAGCAAATAAGCCATTCATTTTGTTGTTGACCAAATTCATCACTTTCCACATTGGGTAAATAATTGTTTCCACTTGGATACAACCTACTGTAACCTACTGGCATGACCAAGAAAGATAGAACTTACACTAACCTACTGGCATGACCAAGAGAGATACAACTTACAGTAACCTACTGGCATGACCTAGAGAGATACAACCTACAGTAACCTACTGGCATGACCTAGAGAGATACAACTTACAGTAACCTACTGGCATGACTTTCAGAGTTAAAACCACTTGAATACAATCTACTGTAACCTACTGGCATGACCTAGAGAGATACAACTTACAGTAACCTACTGGCATGACCTAGAGAGATACAACCTACTGTAACCTACTGGCATGACCTAGAGAGATACAACCTACAGTAACCTACTGGCATGACCTAGAGAGATACAACTTAAATGTAAACCTACTGGCATGACCTAGAGAGATACAACCAATTGGATACAACCTACTGTATTTGCATGAGAAAATAATGGTACCAGTCAAAAGTTAGGACACCTACTCATTCAAGGGTTTTTCTTTATTTTTACTATTTTCTACAATGTAGAATAATAGCGAAGACATCAATTCTCTGAAATGACACATATGGAATTATGTAGTAACCAAAAAAGTGTTAAACAAATCAAAATATTTTTCATTTGATATTTTATAAACTATACAAATGACAACATCCTACAAATATTTACTACATCACACCTGCCCAGACCCACTAGAACACACCTCCATCTCCATTAACTACATCACACCTGCCCAGACCCACTAGAACACACCCCCATCTCCATTAACTACATCACACCTGCCCAGACCCACTAGAACACACCTCCATCTCCATTAACTACATCACACCTGCCCAGACCCACTAGAACACACCTCCATCTCCATTAACTACATCACACCTGCCCAGACCCACTAGAACACACCTCCATCTCCATTAACTACATCACACCTGCCCAGACCCACTAGAACACACCCCCATCTCCATTAACTACATCACACCTGCCCAGACCCACTAGAACACACCTCCATCTCCATTAACTACATCACACCAGACCCACTAGAACACATCTCCATTAACTACATCACACCTGCCCAGACCCACTAGAACACACCCCCATCTCCATTAACTACATCACACCTGCCCAGACCCACTAGAACACACCTCCATCTCCATTAACTACATCACACCAGCCCAGACCCACTAGAACACACCCCCATCTCCATTAACTACATCACACCTGCCCAGACCCACTAGAACACACCTCCATCTCCATTAACTACATCACACCAGCCCAGACCCACTAGAACACACCCCCATCTCCATTAACTACATCACACCTGCCCAGACCCACTAGAACACACCCCCATCTCCATTAACTACATCACACCTGCCCAGACCCACTAGAACACACCTCCATCTCCATTAACTACATCACACCAGCCCAGACCCACTAGAACACACCCCCATCTCCATTAACTACATCACACCTGTCCAGACCCACTAGAACACACCTCCATCTCCATTAACTACATCACACCTGCCCAGACCCACTAGAACACACCTCCATCTCCATTAACTACATCACACCTGCACAGACCCACTAGAACACACGCCCATCTCCATTAACTACATCACACCTGCCCAGACCCACTAGAACACACCTCCATCTCCATTAACTACATCACACCAGACCCACTAGAACACATCTCCATTAACTACATCACACCTGCCCAGACCCACTAGAACACACCCCCATCTCCATTAACTACATCACACCTGCCCAGACCCACTAGAACACACCTCCATCTCCATTAACTACATCACACCAGCCCAGACCCACTAGAACACACCCCCATCTCCATTAACTACATCACACCTGCCCAGACCCACTAGAACACACCTCCATCTCCATTAACTACATCACACCAGCCCAGACCCACTAGAACACACCCCCATCTCCATTAACTACATCACACCTGCCCAGACCCACTAGAACACACCCCCATCTCCATTAACTACATCACACCTGCCCAGACCCACTAGAACACACCTCCATCTCCATTAACTACATCACACCAGCCCAGACCCACTAGAACACACCCCCATCTCCATTAACTACATCACACCTGTCCAGACCCACTAGAACACACCTCCATCTCCATTAACTACATCACACCTGCCCAGACCCACTAGAACACACCTCCATCTCCATTAACTACATCACACCTGCACAGACCCACTAGAACACACCTCCATTAACTACATCACACCTGCCCAGACCCACTAGAACACACCTCCATCTCCATTAACTACATCACACCTGCCCAGACCCACTAGAACACACCTCCTTCTCCATTAACTACATCACACCTGCCCAGACCCACTAGAACACACCTCCATCTCCATTAACTACATCACACCTGCCCAGACCCACTAGAACACACCTCCATCTCCATTAACTACATCACACCTGCCCAGACCCACTAGAACACACCTCCATCTCCATTAACTACATCACACCTGCCCAGACCCACTAGAACACACCTCCATTAACTACATCACACCTGCCCAGACCCACTAGAACACACCTCCATCTCCATTAACTACATCACACCTGCCCAGACCCACTAGAACACACCTCCATCTCCATTAACTACATCACACCTGCCCAGACCCACTAGAACACACCTCCATCTCCATTAACTACATCACACCTGCCCAGACCCACTAGAACACACCTCCATCTCCATTAACTACATCACACCTGCCCAGACCCACTAGAACACACCCCCATCTCCATTAACTACATCACACCTGCCCAGACCCACTAGAACACACCTCCATCTCCATTAACTACATCACACCTGCCCAGACCCACTAGAACACACCCCCATCTCCATGAACTACATCACACCTGCCCAGACCCACTAGAACACACCCCCATCTCCATTAACTACATCACACCTGCCCAGACCCACTAGAACACACCTCCATCTCCATTAACTACATCACACCTGCCCAGACCCACTAGAACACACCCCCATCTCCATTAACTACATCACACCTGCCCAGACCCACTAGAACACACCCCCATCTCCATTAACTACATCACACCTGCCCAGACCCACTAGAACACACCCCCATCTCCATTAACTACATCACACCTGCCCAGACCCACTAGAACACACCTCCATCTCCATTAACTACATCACACCTGCCCAGACCCACTAGAACACACCCCCATCTCCATTAACTACATCACACCTGCCCAGACCCACTAGAACACACCTCCATCTCCATTAACTACATCACACCTGCCCAGACCCACTAGAACACACCCCCATCTCCATTAACTACATCACACCTGCCCAGACCCACTAGAACACACCTCCATCTCCATTAACTACATCACACCTGCCCAGACCCACTAGAACACACCCCCATCTCCATTAACTACATCACACCTGCCCAGACCCACTAGAACACACCCCCATCTCCATTAACTACATCACACCTGCCCAGACCCACTAGAACACACCTCCATCTCCATTAACTACATCACACCTGCCCAGACCCACTAGAACACACCTCCATCTCCATTAACTACATCACACCTGCCCAGACCCACTAGAACACACCTCCATCTCCATTAACTACATCACACCTGCCCAGACCCACTAGAACACACCTCCATCTCCATTAACTACATCACACCTGCCCAGACCCACTAGAACACACCCCCATCTCCATTAACTACATCACACCAGCCCAGACCCACTAGAACACACCTCCATCTCCATTAACTACATCACACCTGCCCAGACCCACTAGAACACACCCCCATCTCCATTAACTACATCACACCTGCCCAGACCCACTAGAACACACCTCCATCTCCATTAACTACATCACACCTGCCCAGACCCACTAGAACACACCTCCATCTCCATTAACTACATCACACCTGCCCAGACCCACTAGAACACACCCCCATCTCCATTAACTACATCACACCTGCCCAGACCCACTAGAACACACCCCCATCTCCATTAACTACATCACACCTGCCCAGACCCACTAGAACACACCTCCATCTCCATTAACTACATCACACCTGCCCAGACCCACTAGAACACACCTCCATCTCCATTAACTACATCACACCTGCCCAGACCCACTAGAACACACCCCCATCTCCATTAACTACATCACACCTGCCCAGACCCACTAGAACACACCTCCATCTCCATTAACTACATCACACCTGTCCAGACCCACTAGAACACACCCCCATCTCCATTAACTACATCACACCTGCCCAGACCCACTACAACACACCTCCATCTCCACTAACTACATCACACCTGCCCAGACCCACTAGAACACACCTCCATCTCCATTAACTACATCACACCTGCCCAGACCCACTAGAACACACCTCCATCTCCATTAACTACATCACACCTGCCCAGACCCACGAGAACACACCTCCATCTCCATTAACTACATCACACCTGCCCAGACCCACTAGAACACACCCCCATCTCCATTAACTACATCACACCTGCCCAGACCCACTAGAACACACCCCCATCTCCATTAACTACATCACACCTGCCCAGACCCACTAGAACACACCTCCATCTCCATTAACTACATCACACCTGCCCAGACCCACTAGAACACACCTCCATCTCCATTAACTACATCACACCTGCCCAGACCCACTAGAACACACCTCCATCTCCATTAACTACATCACACCAGCCCAGACCCACTAGAACACACCCCCATCTCCATTAACTACATCACACCTGTCCAGACCCACTAGAACACACCTCCATCTCCAGCATCACTCTCCACCACATGGCCTCAAACTGCACTTTTTTATTTCTCTCCATCGCCCAGCACTTTACATATTTAGATAATAAAGCATTGGACCTTTCTATTGCGTTAATTACAGAGGATTGGTTCACTTCCAGTTTTTAGTATAGAAGATGATTGATGAGAAAAGTATTGTCCAACTCTGGGGTATCTCACTGCACCCTCAAATGCCATGTCTTTAAATATGCAGACAGACAGATTAAAACTACCTTTACATTGTAATACTTCTGACAGCCACCTTTCTAACTCCGCCCATAACTTTGTGACGTCATAACATTCCCAGAAGGATTATTGAGTCATTGTTAGTTTTACACTGAAGACATGAATCTGCCGTTGTGCTGTAGAATCTGTGGATTATGTCTCTTGTATAATAAGGGACTTTCATTTGACTCAACATCACAGGACACAGACTTTGATAAAGACTTCCAAAAGTTTTTCCGCAGTTTGACATCGACTGAGTTTTTGTAGTGGGGTTTCTCCCTGTGCACCTGCCAATGTAAATCCATTGAACGAGACAAGTTACCAGACAGGACATATTGCTGATGCTCTTCCTATTGATAACCCGAATGACAATTAACTTGTTGGTGGTCGTGATGACGGCCTATTCGATGACGTCCATCGGGATTCCCCCCCAAAAAGAAGACGCTCTGGATTGATCACTGGAGTCAGATGTGAAAGAGGAGGTTGATCATCAGGAGTCAGATGTGAAGGAGGAGGTTGATCATCAGGAGTGAGATGTGAAGGAGGAGGTTGATCATCAGGAGTCAGATGTGAAGGAGGAGGTTGATCACCAGGAGTCAGATGTGAAGGAGGAGGTTGATCATCAGGAGTCAGATGTGAAGGAGGAGGTTAATCATCAGGAGTCAGATGTGAAGGAGGAGGTTGATCATCAGGAGTCAGATGTGAAGGAGGAGGTTGATCATCAGGAGTCAGATGTGAAGGAGGAGGTTAATCATCAGGAGTCAGATGTGAAGGAGGAGGTTGATCATCAGGAGTCAGATGTGAAGGAGGAGGTTGATCATCAGGAGTCAGATGTGAAGGAGGAGGTTGATCATCAGGAGTCAGATGTGAAGGAGGAGGTTGATCATCAGGAGTCAGATGTGAAGGAGGAGGTTGATCATCAGGAGTCAGATGTGAAGGAGGAGGTTGATGGCCACATCGGTGAATCGTACTTTTTGAAGAAATGTCCTCTGGTCTGATGAAACAAATATAGAACTGTTTGGACATAATGACCATCATTATGTTTGGAAGAAAAATGTCAGGAATTGTGTGGCTTTTTTAAAGGGGCAACCTAGGTTTCAAACAGAAACAAAATGGCAGCCCAGAGACCTGAGCTGTGTTGGAATACTCATACTAACTGTACTATTTGTGACGTACATTGAGTTTGTAGTATGCTTATTGGTCGTAGTATGATATAGTTGATTTAGCCAAAAGTTCCCTGGTAAGCAAGCATTTCTAAACTTTATTCACTGTTATGGGGTATTGTGATATCATTATGGGGTATTGTCTGAAGATAGATCTTTTTTTTTTTAAGTCATCCATTTTAGAATAATAGCCAAAGAACATTTTACTGGTTTAAGTCGTTTTTAAATACAAAGTAGTACATTTTTGACAAAAACATAAACATTATATTAATCAGGACATTCAAATGAACCTTACAATTATAATCCAAAGTAGTGTGAAATGCACTCATAAGCAACCTGTAAATGGAGGCTATATTTGCCGTCAGCCTATGAGAACTCCCCTGAGTTTTCCCCCACGGTGGTGAATTAGTGAATAGACACAGAGCTTAATGTGAGTTTCCTTGAGTAGCACTCCTGATCTTGCACTGATAGTGTGTTGTCATATTCAGAATACATTGTGGGAAAACTAAAATCTTTGCTCACCTTTTTTGCTCCAGGCAGATATACAACATCCATAACTAGTGGTTTCTGCATTATCAGGGAGGTGTTTCTGCAACCAAATTGCATGTGCATCGCCCTTGTCGCAATTTTAGCAAACACAGAAAGGGGCCTATATTGGAGACCAAAAGTCATCTGGCACACTGCTTAGGATTTCAACAACTTTTACTTTTTTCTAGCCTAAAATCATTGATGTTACTACTGATGTGAAAAAAAGACTAAATATGACTATTGTTGCTCACTTGACTGTCTTAAGACAATTGTCATGTAATTTTAACATTCATTACAGACGTCAATTGTTGTACAACATCATGGCTACGCTGTTGGCATCACCTTTTACAGTGGATTTCTGCTGTTGTGGGCCTTTAACCATCTGTCTGACTTGTTGTTTACACAGGAGAGAGATGTGACTATCGTGTATCCTCTGGGGAGCCTCAACGTCATGATGCTAACGAGGCAGAGAAGAGTCCCTCCTGATCAGAACACCTCAAGAAACACCAGCGGAGACCCACAGGGAAGAAATCTCACTGCTGCTCTGACTGTGGGAAAGGTTGCAAATCTTCATCAGAACTTAAAATACACCAGCGAGTACACACAGGAGAGAAATCTCACCGCTGTTTTGATTGTGGGAAGAGTTACTTAAGATCAGAATCACTAAAAGTACACATGATAATTCACACTGGAGAGAAACCTTATAGCTGTGATCAATGTGGGAAAATTTTTACTCACTCAAGCTGCCTGATAGTACAACTGAGAGCACACACTGAAGAGAAACCTTATAGCTGTACTCAATGTGGGAAGAGGTTTAATCACTCAAGCTGTCTGATGGTACATCTGAGAGCACACACTGGAGAGAAACCTTACCACTGCTCAGACTGTGGAAAGAGTTTTGTTAGTTCAACAGATTTAAAATCACACCAGAAAATACACATAGTAGAGAAACCTTTTAACTGTACTCAATGTGGGAAGAGGTTTAATCACTCAAGCTGGCTGATAGTACATCTGAGAGCACACACAGGAGTGAAATCTTATAGCTGTGATCAATGTGGGAAGAGTTTTACTACATCTAGCTATCTGACTATACACCAGAGAACACACACAGGAGAGAAATCTCATAGCTGTGATCAATGTCACAAGAGATACTCTGATAAAAGATCTCTGATCAAACATCAGAAAATACATACATGAAGTAGTTGTTTCATGATATCAATGAAATGTCACAATGTAGAATATTTGAATGATGTCACAATGTAGAATGTTTTAACATTGTAGTAGGAATACAAAGGATTTGAATTTGATAAAAGTCCATATTGATACAGAAACACTAAACCATGATTTAGATGTATTAAGAACAAGTTGATTGACAAAGTCATGAAAAATGGAATAAACCACATTTTGGCTCTGATAAAAGATATGCCTCTGGGGTCAAAATGATCCATGTCAGAACTATGGTTCAATGTAAATATGTAGTGGGTCTAAAGTTTGTTTTAAATTATCACTCATTAAACACGAATCAATCAACACATGCTTCTCTTTGAACGACTTAATATAATATTACACTTTTATGAAATAAATGAAAATAAACTTTTGGTTCCTCAACTGCGTTGCCCCTCCAGTCAGCAGAAAGAGACGCAGCAGAAGTGCCTCTTTTTATATTTGATTTGATTTTATATATTTTTTTATTCAAAATGCAGATCTACAATTTACATTGTTACATCATACAAAACAGAACACAGGTATTAACAAGAAAATGCTAAAACAGACAAAACATATAAATAATGAACTATTCTAGTGTAGTTGTAAACACTCTGAAAAAATCTATAATGAATCAGGAAGATGTTATTGTTGTTGTTATTCACTAGGATTAATGTTTTAATAAAATAGTTACATTCAATCAGAAAAATGTGTAATTTTGGTATAGAATTTTGGAATTTTTGTTTGTGTATAAAGTATTTGGCAACAAGAATAAAAAAAAAAGAACAATCATTTCAATGGTCTTGTTATCATTGCAATAGTAACATATTATATCTTTCATGTCAAAAACATGGGTCAGGTTCATAATGGTAAATAAGTATTTTTCAAGGTTTTCCCAAAATTCTGACACAAATTTACATTAAAGAACAAGTAGGACAGATTCTCACCTTTTTCACAGAAAACGCAGATATCATCAACAGCCACACATTTGGATATCATAGAATTACATGGATATACAGTATCTTATGTACAATTTTAAAGTGCTCTTCCTTAACTTTGTTTGGGATTCAATATTTGTAAGGCCTTAACCAGGCATTTTTCCAGACAATGTCAGGAATAATAAGCATGTTCCAGAAACATTTTCCTCTCGGTGGAAGTTGGTTTTGTGAATGAAGAATTTGTCTTATATATTTATTACAACAAGATTTCTCAAGTAAGCCCACGCCTTCCAATCTGAGTTCTGGATAAACTTTGTGATCATTACCAAAGCTAAGATGAGTTTTCATGAGTGTAGTTAGACCACTGGGAACGACTTTGATCACAGAAATAAACACTGAAAGGAATTGGAAACTCTTTCAATGTTATAAATTGTTCATATGTAAGAATATTACCTCTGTTGTCGAAAACATCAAGAACAAAGTCAATATTCCTCTCATGCCAGCTGGGGTAGAACAATGACTTATTCCTTACAGTTATGTCTGAATTATTCCACAAAAGAGCTTTATGAGGGGAAAATTTTTATGGAAATATATTTTCCAGGCCATGAAAGCTTGTTGGTGAAACCTAGCCAATTTTATTTATTTATTTATTTCACCTTTATTTAACCAGGTAGGCAAATTGAGAACACGTTCTCATTTACAATTGCGACCTGGCCAAGATAAAGCAAAGCAGTTCGACACATACAACAACACATAGTTACACATGGAGTAAAACAAACATACAGTCAATAATACAGTGAAAAATAAGTCTATATACAATGTGAGCAAGTGAGGTGAGATAAGGGAGGTGAAGGCAAACAAAATATTTAAATAAATAAAAATATAAAAAGGCCATGGTGGCGAAGTAAATACAATATAGCAAGTAAAAAAATAAAAAATAAAACACTGGATTTAAACAATTTAGCAGGTAATCTTTCAGGAATATAATTACATTTCAGTAAAAATCGAAGACCTCCCAATTTATTAAACACATTATTTGGAATGAAATACCATACTGAGTCAGTATCGAACAAACATTTTTTCAGACAGTTTATCTTGAAAGTGTTATTTATGTCACAAAATCCAACACTTCTAGACCGCCTTCAGCTCTTTTGTTAGAAAGGACAGATTTTTTTAGTTTGTGAGACTTATTTTTCCAGATGAAGTCAAGAAAGGTCTTATTGATCTCTTTACAAGTAGCTGGATTTACACATAACGATAATGAGGGGTACACAAAGCGAGACAGTCCCTCTGCCTTGGACAGAAGTACTCTCCCAAGTATAAATATTTAACACAGTCCTTTACAGGAATATTTTCAATTTCTTTATCATCAGAGTCAAATAAACATCAGATTTCACATTTAGAAACATTCAGCATTAATCCTGATGCAATAGAAAATGCAGTTATAGCATTAAGGGCGACCTGGTCTTTGTCTCTTAAGAAAAGAGTAGTATCATCAGCCAGTTGGGAAATTTTGATTTCTTTGTTAAAAATGGTTAAGCCATACAAATTTCCATCATTCAGAATATCTAGAGATAGAAGTTCCACAACCAAAATGAATAAAAATGGCGAAATTGGGCATCCCTGTCGTACACTTCTGTTGATACTAAATCTTTTGGAAGTATTAAGGTTTAGTAGCACAGAACTATTTATATCTTTGTAAAACATGCAAATTACTTTAATAAAATTTTCACCAAATCCAAAAAGAGATTTAAAGAGAAATTCATGTTCAATTGTGTCAAAGGCTTTACAGAAGTCCAGAAATAGGACAACCGCATCTGAGTCAATTGCATCTGAATAATCTATAAGGTCCAAGACTAAACGAATGTTAGAGCTTATGTGATGGTCCTTCATAAATCCTGTTTGAGTCTCATTTATAATGGTATCTATTCCTTTCTTTAATCTTTTGGCATAAACCAGAGCAATCAATTTGTAATCAACATTTAATAAAGTAATTGGTCTCCAATTGTCAATGAGAGAAGGGTCTTTATCAGGCTTCGGAATCAATGAAATAAGGCCCTGTTTCATAGTGGAGACCATTTCCCCATTTTTAATGCAATCTTGAAACCTATTGAAAATCGGGTCTTCTAGCAACTCCCAAAACTGTCTATAGAATTCAACTGATAGGCCATCAGGGCCAGGTGATTTCCCTTTTTTCATTGAATTCAGAGCCTCTCTAATTTCTCCAATTGACACAGGAGAATCGCAAACTGAGTGGAGATCATCCTCAATTACAGGGACACAATTCTGAATGTGTCAAATGTAGCTTTCACAACCATCTTCCTGAAATTGAGAGCTGTAAAGGTTTTCATAAAAGGAATTGACAAATTATGATATTGTAATGGGATCTTTGCATAAAACATCGTTAATTTTGAGTGCAGTTATAGATTTTCTTTTGTAGTTTCTCTTTTCAAGTGCAAAAAAGTAACTAGTGTTTATTTCCCCCTCTTCAATCCATTTTGCTCTTGACCTTACAAAGGCGCCCTTTGCCAGATCCGTGTAAGTCTGTTCTAATTCTAGTTGTAAAGACCTGAACACAGACTCCTCTTCTTCAGATAGATTATCTTTCTTTAGAAAACTGTCAAGCTTGCTCATCATCTCCTTTTCTCTATGGTTCTTTAATTGCATCAGCTCTTTGGCACGTTTAATGGCTACAACTCTGACTTTATATTTGAAAAATTCCCATCTACTTCCATGACCCAAGTCTTTTCTTGCAAAAATATCTTTAGCTAATGATTTGATGTTTTCAATGAGATCAGTATCTTTAAGAAGTGCATTGTTTCATTTCCAAAACCCTCGAGTGCCTTTTGATTTTTTACTAGCTTGTAAATTCAGGGAAATCAAGTGATGATCAGAAAAGGGAGCCAACTGATGATCTACATCTATAACAAATTGTAACAAAAAAGGGGAAATTAGGAATAAATCTATTCTAGATTTAGGTGACATAGTTTTGTTGGTTCAGGTATAACCCTTAGCATCCGGATTGAAATAACGCCAGGCATCCTCAACACAGAGATCCTTGCATAATGTAGTGATAATGTTACTATTTTGAGCGTTTTGACTCGTTCTAGGAGGAAAACATTCAGCAGATGCATCAGGTGTTTCATTAAAATCCCCTGAAATAATTAGAAAAGCCTCTGAGTATTTGTTGTTTAAATCCTGTACTTTCCTGGTAAATTGGGTAAAAAGGGTCTTATTAGGAGCATGTGAGTTATGTCCGTATACATTACAGATGATGAAAATAGCATTGTCAAGTTTAACAGTTACTATGACCCATCTGCCATCTTGTGAAGATGTGGATTCTAGAACATCACCTTTAAACTTGTGAATAAGTGTCAAAACACCAGCAGAGTGATTTGATCCATGACTGAAATAGGCCATATTTCCCCATTGTGATTTCCAACATTTCAAATCACTTTCACCCGAATGAGTTTCCTGAAGAAGGACAAAATCTGCATTACTGCGTTTACAGTATAAAAATAAAGCTTTCCTTTTTGTAGGATTTCTCAAACCCCTAGCATTCAGACTAACGATATTGAGTGAATTGAAAACGAACTCCTGCATTAAAAAAAGAAAAAAACACAAATTAGATAACAAGTATTAATATGAACAATAAAACAAACAGTGAACCTTGAGAGGATTACTCCGACGGAAAACCACTCAGCTGAGGTAGCGGTGGTTAACAGAATAACACATCTATTTACTTCCTTTTCTTTGGCAAGTGTTCATCAGTTGTAGTTCGAACGGTACATGTATTATTGGCAGTACATTAACTGGACTCATGGTAGTACTCACAGTTCCAATTTGGTTCATGTCAACAGAGTTACCCAGTAATCATTCTTCCTTCGATAAACTCGTGTGGGCCCTTGAACCCCGCCTTCTTTCCCTCTTGTCGCGCTTTCTGTATCAGCGGCCACAGTTTCTCTCTGGCAGCCTGATCCTGCGGTATCAGAGCTTCTTTGATGCAGAGTTTCTTCTCGTCCAGAAACTTGTTCCCCTTGGCCATTTTCCACATGATGTCCCTGTAATGGCGCATAGTTCAGCGCAAGATGATATTACGAGGGGGTCCATCAGATCTTCGTTTCCCAAGTCGATGTACCACATCAATCATGTCTCTTAGCCTGTCTTTGATGCATGGTGCCACTTTTCCCAGGATATGAATAACTACTTCTCTAATATCCTCTCTCTCTTTTAAACCTTGGATTTTCAGATTCCACCTGCGAGAGTACCTTTGAAGTTCAGCTACATTCTCACACAGCTCATTATTTTTGGATTGCATTTTCTTCAGCTCATTCTCTAGGAACGTTATCTTTTCCTTGTTCTCGCTTACAATTTTGTGTAGTTGATTGACAGTTTCTGACAAATTATCGATCTTCTTTGATGTTTCTTCTGTAGCCCGCTCTACGAGGGACACTTTGGAGAGCGTGGCGTCTTGTTTAGTAGACAGGGACTGGATTGCAGAGAAAAGTTCCGACATGGAAATGTCGTCTTTTACTTTTTTCACCAGAGGATTTTTACTTGGGGTCTGAGGTAAAGAGGTTGCAAGGATTTCATCCTGGTCAGTTTTGTTCTTTCTCTTGTTAGAGATCGCGGCTTCTTGTGTATCCATGCTGCTCTGGTCCTCGTTGTGGCTAGCTAGCATGTCAGCCGTCTTCTGTGAGACTTGGATATTTCGTCTACTTTTGTCTTTCTGTCGTGTTCTTCCCATTCAACTTGACAAAAACGAACTCTAAACTTATCCCATGTCCATTAAAACAAGTTATAGTTAGTTTCTTTCAATATTAATAGCCAATATTTGACTGTTAACCACCTAACCCTCAATATTGCTTTGAAGAGCGCGAAAACACTCCCTCTCACAGCGACGCCATCTTGGCCTTCCGACAGTAACCAGGGTAACGGGGATACCTAGTCATTTTTGCGTCATCATTGCATGCGATCATCATTCTCAAAGCCGCTGTTTACTTCTAAGATCACTTTAGCACCGCCCCAAAAAAAACGATTCAAATTCGACACAAACCTTCAAATAGGTATGTAATGACACGTTATATAAACTCTTTATAGTGTTTTATTTACATTTTAGAGGTGATAAGTTGGACAGATCGAGTGAAAAAAAGCAATTTCCCACACAACATCTCTCCTTCTCTCTATCATGCATTAGTTTCGCTTCCCCACCCGCCATTTAAAAAAGACCCGACGGGGCTCCTTGCCTGTTTGAATTATGCAGAAACGGCCAGCGTTTAGGTCATGTAATAGATTCTGTTGGAAAGGGGAGAAATTGTGCTTTACAATGGTATTGACATTACAGTTGATCTGGAAGTATTACGTTTTTGGGGCGCTAAAATAAGGGCAATTGTACGGACCAAGGCAATGTACGAGTTTACGTGAGTTTACATTACTGTTGCTCCTATCTAACAGATATCTTGTGTCCTACCTAACCATGTATCACTACTGTTGCTCCTATCTAACAGATATCTTGTGTCCTATCTAACCATGTATCACTACTGTTGCTCCTATCTAACAGATATCTTGTGTCCTACCTAACCATGTATCACTACTGTTGCTCCTATCTAACAGATATCTTGTGTCCTACCTAACCATGTATCACTACTGTTGCTCCTATCTAACAGATATCTTGTGTCCTACCTAACCATGTATCACTACTGTTGCTCCTATCTAACAGATATCTTGTGTCCTATCTAACCATGTATCACTACTGTTGCTCCTATCTAACAGATATCTTGTGTCCTACCTAACCATGTATCACTACTGTTGCTCCTATCTAACAGATATCTTGTGTCCTACCTAACCATGTATCACTACTGTTGCTCCTATCTAACAGATATCTTGTGTCCTACCTAACCATGTATCACTACTGTTGCTCCTATCTAACAGATATCTTGTGTCCTACCTAACCATGTATCACTACTGTTGCTCCTATCTAACAGATATCTTGTGTCCTACCTAACCAGTGAACGTGTGGCTGTGACCGTCCTGTCAGTGCCTGTCATCACTGTTTGATTTATTTTACTGCAGGTATACTTTCCTGTATTTATTATTTTCTAAACACATCGCATGTATACTATACAATCACTTTGTGGATTCAGTCTGAGAGCAGTGAACATGTGACCGTCCTGTCAATGCCTGTCATCACTGTTTGATATCTTTTACTGCAGATAAAAACAGAGTCAACCTGAAGTGTGGTTGTCCGTGTGCCTTTCTTCTGGGGGGGTTATGTGAAGTTGGTTACACCAGGTGCCTGCACTACAGAAACACTGCTAATCCAACAATAGTGCTAGGTGCCTGTACTACAGAAACACTGCTAATCCAACAATAGTGCTAGGTGCCTGTACTACAGAAACACTGCTAATCCAACAATAGTGCTAGGTGCCTGTACTACAGAAACACTGCTAATCCAACAATAGTGCTAGGTGCCTGTACTACAGAAACACTGCTAATCCAACAATAGTGCTAGGTGCCTGTACTATAGAAACACTGCTAATCCAACAATAGTGCTAGGTGCCTGTACTATAGGAACACTGCTAATCCAACAATAGTGCTAGGTTCCTGTACTATATTAACCCTGCTAATCCAACAATAGTGCTAGGTGCCTGTACTATATGAACCCTGCTAATCCAACAATAGTGCTAGGTGCCTGTACTATAGAAACACTGCTAATCCAACAATAGTGCTAGGTGCCTGTACTATAGAAACACTGCTAATCCAACAATAGTGCTAGGTGCCTGTACTATATACACACTACTAATCCAACAATAGTGCTAGGTGCCTGTACTATAGAAACACTGCTAACTAAACAATAGTGCTAGGTGCCTGTACACTTTAATTAAAAGGGACCTACTCTCAAAAATCAAAATTCCTTAGATTTTTCCCAAACCTCAATTGTGGTCTCCTGATGTGGTTTAAGCATTGTTATGGACTTAGAACATACAATTGTACTGTTTTAAGTCTGACTTTGAGAACAAAACCTGAAAAAAAATGGGACATTTTGAAACCTTTCTGACTCAGTTTCTGTTTCAATAATAGTTCTACTATTATCCTACTGAACAGTACAGCTTGGGTTGGTCTACTATTATCCTACTGAACAGTACAGCTTGGGTTGGTCTACTATTATCCTACTGAACAGTACAGCTTGGGTTGGTCTACTATTATCCTACTGAACATTACCGCTTGGGTTGGTCTACTATTATCCTACTGAACAGTACAGCTTGGGTTGGTCTACTATTATCCTACTGAACAGTACAGCTTGGGTTGGTCTACTATTATCCTACTGACCAGTACAGCTTGGGTTGTTCTACTATTATCCTACTGAACAGTACAGCTTGGGTTGGTCTACTATTATCCTACTGAACAGTACAGCTTGGGTTGGTCTACTATTATCCTACTGAACAGTACAGCTTGGGTTGGTCTACTATTATCCTACTGAACAGTACAGCTTGGGTTGGTCTACTATTATCCTACTGAACAGTACAGCTTGGGTTGGTCTACTATTATCCTACTGAACAGCACAGCTTGGGTTGGTCTACTATTATCCTACTGAACAGTACAGCTTGGGTTGGCCTGACTGTGAAAGACCAATATGGGATTCATCATTTTAGGTCATTCAGAGTGTATGTCACTGTTTCTCATGCTTTTCACACAGGGTCCCTTTCCTTCTCTGGGCCGTTTGGAAAATGTTTTACTAAATTAGAGTACTGTGTACCCACTTCTCCAGGCACCACTACACCACTGACCTACACAACAGCTTTCAACATACCAGTATTTAGTTTGGAAACTTTCAAAAGAAATGCTGGTATAAATAATACAATATTAAAATACGTCAAATTATCCATTTATTTGTTTCTAAAGTGGTTGAAATGCTGTGAAAAACAGTTGTACTGAACTACAGTGCTAAAATAATAGATATTCTCAAAGTTGATCTTGTCTTTGCAGGGGGACTCTTATTTAGAAGAAAATAATCTGATGTTGTGCTGCCAGCAGAACAGTAATATAGGCTTCTAACCTCAACTATTTGTACGGTGTGCTGCGAGGTACAAACTGCAGAGAAATCTATAGAGTGAGATCAATAAGAGGTTATTTCCACAAGGGGGCGACAAACGCCAGTTAATATTCCAGAATAGAGCACCACAGAATTTATAGGCTCCCTTTGACAATGGTCAATTTGGAGATCCTCCGGCCTGGGCCAGGGTGCGTCCCAAAAGTATTTACTGCTTCCTGACGTGCACTCGTTCACTACTCCCCATAAAGTGTAAAAGCATTGGATTGGTGAAGGCGTAGGTTATAGCACGAGTTTCCAAACTAATCAAATCCTGTCCATGAAGGGAGGTGAGCAAGTGCACACTTTGGGAGGAAGGAGAGGTACGTTTCCACAGCCCAGGTATGCAGACGTTACCCCAGCCCAGGTATGCAGACGTTACCCCAGCCCAGGTATGCAGACGTTTCCCCAGCCCAGGTATGTAGACGTTTCCCCAGCCCAGGTATGCAGACGTTTCCCCAGACCAGGTATGCAGACGTTTCCCCAGACCAGGTATGCAGACGTTTCCCCAGCCCAGGTATGCAGATGTTTCCCCAGCCCAGGTATGCAGACGTTTCCCCAGCCCAGCACCACTTCAACCAATCAATCAATATACAGTGGGGAAAAAAAGTATTTAGTCAGCCACCAATTGTGCAAGTTCTCCCACTTAAAAAGATGAGAGAGGCCTGTAATTTTCATCATAGGTACACTTCAACTATGACAGACAAAATGAGAGAGAAAAAATCCAGCAAATCACATTGTAGGATTTTTAATTAATTAATTTGCAAATTGTGGTGGAAAATAAGTATTTGGTCACCTACAAACAAGCAAGATTTCCATTGTTTCTCTATGGTGTTGTAGGTCAGGGCATGTCTAGTGGGTGATCTAGTATATCTATGTCTATGTTGTGTTCTAGTTTCTTTTTCTATGTTGGTGTTTTGTATGATTCCCAAATAGAGGCAATTGGGGATCATATTTAAGTAGTTATTTTTCCCACCTGTGTTTGTTTATGTGTAGTTGCCTGTGACTCCGTTGTCTCACGTTTCGTTTATTGTTTTTGTGCGTTTCAGTTAATAAACATGTGGAAACCATATCACTCTGCACCTTGGTCCGATAATTCTTACGACGAGCGTGACATCTTCTCTTCTCTCTCTTTGTTTGTTTGTATTTTCTCACTGTTTGAATTAGCAGGTGTTATTATTAGCCCCTCATCTGTGTGTGTGTGTGTGAGAGAGAGAGAAAGACAGACAGAAAGAGAGGCACAGAGAGAGAGAGAGACAGACAGAAGAGTCCCCTAAGCAAGCTGGAACTGGGGCTCTGTTCACAAACACAAACAGACCCCACAGAGCCCCAGGACAGCAACACAATTAGACCCAACCAAATCATGAGAAAACAAAATATAATTACTTGACACATTGGAAAGAATTAACAAAAAAAAGAGAAAACTAGAATGTTATTTAGCCCTAAACAGAGAGTACACAGAATACCTGACCACTGTCACTGACCCAAACTTAAGGAAAGCTTTGACTATGTACAGACTCAGTGAGTGTAGCCTTGCTATTGAGAAAGGCCGCCGTAGGCAGACCTCAAATCAAATCAAATTGTATTAGTTACGAGTCCCTAACCAACAATGCAGTTTGAAAAAATATGGAAAGAATAAGAAATGAAAGTAACAAGTAATTAAAGAGCAGCAGTAAAATAACAATAGCAAGACTATATACAGGTGGGTATCTGGCTCTCAAGAGAAGACAGGCTATGTGCACACAGCCCACAAAATGAGGTGGAAACTGAGATGCACTTCCTAACCTCCTGCCAAATGTATGACCAGTTCATTCATACTGTATGTTGTAGTCTGTCCAAGAGGGGAATCACACAGACTGATCTCAGTTAATTCATACTGTATGTTGTAGTCTGTCCAAGAGGGGAATCACACAGACTGATCTCAGTTAATACATACTGTATGTTGTAGTCTGTCCAAGAGGGGAATCACACAGACTGATCTCAGTTAATTCATACTGTATGTTGTAGTCTGTCCAAGAGGGGAATCACACAGACTGATCTCAGTTAATTCATACTGTATGTTGTAGTCTGTCCAAGAGGGGAATCACACAGACTGATCTCAGTTAATTCATACTGTATGTTGTAGTCTGTCCAAGAGGGGAATCACACAAGACTGATCTCAGTTAATTCATACTGTATGTTGTAGTCTGTCCAAGAGGGGAATCACACAGACTGATCTCAGTTAATTCATACTGTATGTTGTAGTCTGTCTAATAATTAAATCACACAGACTGACAACCTGTAATTTTATTAAAAGCATTCAGTTGATTACATGGCAGTTTAAAGAGCAACATCATAACAATAATCTACATCATAATCAATAATCAATATCATAACATGTATAATCAATAACATCATTATCTATATACTACTAACATCATAACAATAATCTACATCATAATCAATATCATAACATTTATAATCAATAACATCATTATCTATATACTACTAACAACATCATAACAATAATCTACATCATAATCAATATCATAACATTTATAATCAATAACATCATTATCTATATACTACTAACAACATCATAACAATAATCTACATCCTAATCAATATCATAACATTTATAATCAATAACGTCATGAGGTAAACAACAACAACAAACCCCTTTATTAAAAAATGTTTCAAAATACAAAGAATGAACAGATGATTATAATAATACATGAATTAATAATGGAGACACTTCAAGATAAAGAATCTAAGAGACACTAAATAAGATAAAGAATCTAAGAGACACTAAATAAGATAAAGCCCTGAAGACAAAAGCAAAAATCAATATATTCGGGGACACAAAACAGACGTAATTGAGCTACTTGCTTAAAATAATCAAAACCCCATGTTTACCCAAAACCCAATGTTACCCAAAACCCCATGTTACCCAAAACCCATGTTACTAAACTCCTTGTTTCCCAAAACCCATGTTACCCAGAACCCCATGTTACCCAAAACCCATGTTACCTAAACCCCATGTTACCCAAAACCCCATGTTACCAAAACCCCATGTTACCCAAAACCCCATGTTACCAAAACCCCATGTTACCCAAAACCTCATGTTACCAAAACCCCATGTTACCAAAACCCCATGTTACCCAAAACCCCATGTTACCCAGAACCCCATGTTACCCAAAACCCCATATTACCCAGAACCCCATGTTACCCAGAACCCCATGTTACCCAAAACCCCATGTTACCCAAAACCCCATGTTACCCAAAACCCCATGTTACCAAAACCCCATGTTACCCAAAACCCCATGTTACCAGAACCCCATGTTACCCAGAACCCCATGTTACCCAGAACCCCATGTTACCCAAAACCCCATGTTACCCTGGTGGTAAAAACCAAACTAAAAGGAATAATGGTGGTTGCAGTCACTCCTTTTAGATTTCTTCCAAGGTTCTAGAAAGATAAACTAATTCTGAACTTGTTATTAAAATTAGAACCACTTCAGGTTTGTCACCACATTTTAAACACCAGTCCACTGCTGACCATCGATTTAAAACACAAAACTGACCTAAGATCAGCATGTAGGGTCAGCTTCATCCTACTCCTACTCTGTCCCCTGGACTGCTCTCTCCTCTCCTGGTCCAGCTTCAGCTCTGGAGCTCAGAGAGACCATCTCCATGGCATTGACATAAAGATCCATGCTGCTCACCCTGTTCACTCTCTTCTGCCTCCTGGTGGGCTAGGGAGACACAGCACCAACAGTCAGACAGTTACTCTCTAGTATCTCCATTCTCTCTCTCTCTCTCCCTCTCCCCCTCACCCTCTCCCTCTAGTTTAAATGACTTGTAACGTCTGAGTAAATGTCTTTACCTTGTAGTACAGGTAGGAGGTGGTGATGGCTGTCAGTAGGAGCAGCAGCACTACAACGTGTCTGATGATGAAGGCTGGCAGAGGAGAGGCTGCAAACAGAAACACCTTTGATGAGGGGACTGATCATCATCACATAGATCTGTGGGAAATCTGTCAATGACAAAGTTATACGTCTGGTTCATGTTCAGTTACCTGTGATGGTGAGGGAGAGGAGCTCACTCTCAGAGGAGAAGTTATGAGAGAAAACATAATTGTCATAAACACAGCTGTAGTTCCCTTGGTGGGAGTCATCTGCAGCAGGGAAGAGGAAGGCAGCAGAGTGATTGACAGCTGGCTGGTTCTGGGTTCTGTTGGAGCCGGTGAACGTGAGGAGGAAGGAGCCTCCTGGGTACTGTGGCTGAGTGGAGCAGGTGATGGTGAAGCTGTAGCCCCTGAACATCTCGGGCCCCTGGTGGCCCCTGGAGACCCCTCCCATTGAGTCAGTCAGGAAGATATCAGGCTGGACCAGGAGATCTGTAACAATAAAAGAGAAGAAGAAAAACCTCTTCAACTAGTTTCCTATAGATATGACAATAACATCAGCATGTAACAGTGCCAGCCACCCTCCCTCACAGGGCAACATGAGTAGTGGGCCTACAGTCACTGAGACAACATATGTTGATATCAGGCTTAATCAGGACATCTGGAACAAGAGGAGAGAAAAAGAAAACGTAGCTCCTCAACTACTCTCCTCATTTAGATATGACAATAACATGACATGTGACAGTGGTAGTGAGTAGAGACGTTCACTGAGATAACACTCAAATACAAAAGCATTCTGGGATATTTAAGTTGTATTTGATTCCTACTTGACTGAGTGATCTATTTTGCCAATCAGATTTGAACAGCTAAAATGTCATTGTGAGAAGTGCAGAGGAAGTTGTATGAATGAAGGAAATGAGATGAATATAATGATACTATCGTTGTTATGACCTGAGCAGATCACTGTGAGTCCAGGATAGAGATCATCTGATCTTCCACACTCCTTCAGTGAAGATTCAGGACCATAACAGTAAACTCTAAACCCTCTAGTGGTGTTTCCAGGTAGTACTGAAACAGTGGAGCCACAACCCAGCTGTCTACACACTACTGCAGCTACATCCTCCTGGTACCAGTCCTCAGCTCCCACAGTCCTCCACTCTCCCTGGTCGTACCACTCCACTCCACCAGCACAGCGACTGCCTCCTCCCACCAGCCTCACATCATCAGGCTCTGAGAAAAGAAAAGAGAGAGACAGTAATCTTACTATTTTCTCACTAAAACACACCTATATTGTCTCTCATATTCTTCACTCCAGGTGAGAAACAATGTTGATTGAGTGACAAACTGTTTCTTACCTGAGCAGGTGAGTCCAACAGCATTACCAGGTAGGCAAGTGTTGTTTTCTCTGTCTGAGGTGTCACAGTCCAGGAGAAGGGACTCTTTGCCTTTACACTGGAACTCTTTATCCCAGGTCTGACCCTCACCTCCTCCATAGAGCCCCCCCTGTAGAGCTGCAGGAGCCCCACAGCCAAGCTCCCCACAGACTACCTCTGCATCCTGCCGGTCAAAGTCAGCTTCACACACTGAGGCCCAGGACTGATTGGACTTCACCTCCACTCTCCCAGAGCAGAGACCAGCTCCATCCACAAGCCGCACAGACTCTGGAGAAAAAGAGTTGGTTGAACATTCAATCAGTTTTGTTGATGACACTGTCAAGGACTAAACACAAATATGTTGGATAAAAGATTGTAGTTTGCTATGTTTGATACTGTAAGAGGTAGAAATGGGTTCTTAGTCACTCAGGATAGGGTTGGGAATAATGCAGGCAGGAGACAGGAATAAGTTCACTTCACTTTATAGAAAATAAACAGCTGGACATCCATCAGGCAGCTTCACTTCAGTACCATCTGAACTAAAAGGTCTGATGTTATATGTCAGGGTCAGGCTGGGCTGGGACAAGATAGGAACAGGTTACTGGTTATGATGACATCACTGGTGAGAACTCAGTGATATAAATATATTTTATCTTTCCCATCTCTCCCTCTTCCTCTCCTCCTCCCTCCTCTCTTTTTGACTGTGGTAGTGAGTAGAGACGTTCACTGAGATAACACTCAAATACAAAAGCATTCTGGGGTATTTAAGTTGTATTTGATTCCTACTTGATTGAGTGATCTATTTAGTCAAGCCGACTGACAAGCTAAACAGTCATCATTAGAGGTGCAGAGGAAGTTGTATGAATGAAGGAAATCAGTTGAATATAAATATAATATCTTGATATTTCCTGAGCAGATCACTGTGAGTCCAGGAAGGAGATATAATACATGGACAAAAGTATGTGGAACTCAGCAGTTGGTTTTTCAATTGAGGACAGACAATTCTTTCACTATACACACTTCAACACTCTGCGGTCCGTTCTGTGAGCTTGTGTTGTCTACCAATTCACGGCTGAGCCGTTGTTGCTCCTAGACGTGCCACGTTGAAAGTCACTGATATCTTCAGTGAGGCCATTCTACTGCCAATGTTTGTCTATGGAGATTGCATGGTTGTGTGCTTGATTTTATACACCTGTAAGCAACAGGTGTGACTGAAATAGCCGAATCCACTAAAGTCCACTTACTTTTGGCAATATAGTGTATCTTGTTATTACCTGAGCAGATCACTGTGAGTTCAGGAAGGAGATCATAGCTTCTGTAACACTCCCTCAGTGAAGACTCAGACCCAGAACAGTAAACTCCATTCCCTCTAGTGGTGTTTCCAGGTGGTACTGAAACAGTGGAGCCACAACCCAGCTGTCTACACACTACTGCAGCTATAGCCTCCTGGTTCCAGTCAGTTCCCACAGTCCTCCACTCTCCCTGGTCGTACCGCTCCACTCCACCAGCACAGTGACTGCCTCCTCCCACCAGCCTCACATCATCAGGCTCTGAGAAAAGAAAAGAGAGAGACAGTAATCTTACTATTTTCTCACTAAAACACACCTATATTGTCTCTCATATTCTTCACTCCAGGTGAGAAACAATGTTGATTGAGTGACAAACTGTTTCTTACCTGAGCAGGTGAGTCCAACAGCATTACCAGGTAGGCAGGTGTTGTTTTCTCTGTCTGAGGTGTCACAGTCCAGGAGAAGGGACTCTTTGCCTTTACACTGGAACTCTTTATCCCAGGTCTGACCCTCACCTTCTCCATAGAGCCCCCCCTGTAGAGCTGCAGGAGCCCCACAGCCAACATCCCTACAGACTACCTCTGCATCCTGCCGGTCAAAGTCAGCTTCACACACTGAGGCCCAGGACTGATTGGACTTCACCTCCACTCTCCCAGAGCAGAAACCAGCTCCATCCACAAGCCGCACAGACTCTGGAGAAAAAGAGTTGGTTGAACATTCAATCAGTTTTGTTGATGACACTGTCAAGGACTAAACACACATATGTTGGATAAAAGATTGTAGTTTTCTATGTTTGATACTGTAAGAGGTAGAAATGGGTTCTTAGTCACTCAGGATCGGGTTGGGAATAATGCAGGCAGGAGACAGGAATAAGTTCACTTCACTTTATAGAAAATAAACAGCTGGACATCCATCAGGCAGCTTCACTTCAGTACCATCTGAACTACAATGATCTGCCCATGAACATCTCCCATAAACCAATATGACAAACACAAATATAATGTTTAAATACATCTGACATCTCTCCCTCTATTTAAATGAAATAAAAACACATAAAACATGATACATGGTAATATTGTATAATGTATAAATAAATCTCTCAATAGGACCAGTCTCTTACCTGAACAGGTCACATGATGATAATATTCACCATTACAGACACCACGTCCTCCTATGATGTCACACTGTCTAATAGAAGACTCATTTCCATAGCAACTCCTATATAGTCTGACTCCTCTTCTTCCATCTTCAACCAGAGGTCCTCTAGATTCAGCTACAGGATTCCCACAGTCCAGCTCTCTACAGACAACCTTAGCCTCTCTCATGTCCAACCACCTAGAACATAAACCCAACCACTCTCCTTCATTGAAGACTTCCACTGTCCCAGAACAGGAAGTGGTCCCATCCACCAGTCTGACTGAGTATTCAGCTGTAAACAGCAGAGAGGAAAACACAGTGGTGAGGACAGATGATGACAGTGATTCTGTTATTCTAACAGCAGTAATGCTTTGTGGTTGACAAGTATTAGTAGTTCCATAAAACACTACTTGTTATTGGGTTTTAGAATGGTTTGTATGGACACATGAATTTCTCCATGTGGGATAATAAAGTTGACTAATATTGAACTGCTATAATCACTGTAGATTTATACTCTACCTACCTGGTGGACTGACGCTTTGAGCCTGGAGATCTGAGGAGAAAGAGAGAGAGAGGATAAAAAGAGAGAATGAGACAGAGAGACAGAGAGATAGAGAGAAACAAATGAGAAAGGGAGGAGTCAGGGGAAGAGAGAGACAGAGGTTAAATGAACATCAACATGACCTTTCATGATGTGATGGGAAGACAGGCTTATCGTTGGTATGGTGCAACAACACACGTGTACATACACTATATATACAAAAGTATGTGGACACCCCTTCAAATGTTGTCCCCTCTTGGCCGTGCTGCTGCTCCAGTTTCAACTGTTCTGCCTGCGGCTATGGAACCCTGACCTGTTTTTTCGGATGTGCTTCCTGTTCCAGACCTGCTGTTTTCAACTCTCTAGAGACAGCAGGAGCGGTAGAGATAATCTGAATGATCGGCTATGAAAAGCCAACTGACATTTACTCCTGAGGTGTTGACCTGTTGCACCCTCGACAACCACTGTGGTTATTATTATTTGACCCTGCTGGTCATCTATGAACATTTGAACATCTTTTTTTTTTTTTCATGCCTTGCTATGGGGTTCTTGAATGAGCTATTGGACAGAAACGTTGGGGTCCGTCTCTATGGGCCGAGCCAGTTTCAATGCACCTAGTCTTGCGACTCTGGGACTTTGCTAAATGTCATCATTTTCGTAATGGTTCAAATGAATTGAAGTTATTGCAAATGTACGAGGCTGTTTATCGGTCTGAGAACCTTCTAGAGCCACATAAGTCACAGTGCACTATCGACCTGAGCTCTATAACAGGTTTCTAAAGTTTCAGAGCTCTAGGTCTAATGGTTCTTTAATAGTTTGAACAAAAGTAACTATTGCAGGCACTGTCTGTCTCTAAGCCCCACAGTGTGTCACTCCATCCTTGCTGTGTGGGTGTGTGAGTTTTTCTTGGAAATCTGATGGGATTAATGACTGATTTACAGTTCATGAGCGTTGCCTAATCACACATATGAAGTTTTGGAAAGATCTGACTTTTTTAACCCTTCGAAACAGCCCCTTTGACCCCAATTATGGCACTTCCGGTTGGCACAGGAAGCTAAAAGTAAAAATATATCCTCATTATGGTAGGCTTTTACAGAATCCTGAGTTTTAATTATTTACGTTAAGAACTGACTGATTTACACAGGGTTGAATGCACTATTTCTCTCAAACTGCAGGTTGGGTATGGCAAAACACTTTAGGGTGATTTTAACCACTTCCGGTTGCTCCAGGAAGCTTAGAATCAACACAGGTAGACCTCATAGTGGCCTGATGGATTGTCATTGAAGACAGGTTCATAAAGCATTCAAAACCCACATAGGCTTCAGGTTGAATTTTGAGGAGCAGGCAATGCATTCCTATGGGGAGAGATGTCATTGTAAACTGTGAGATAAAAAAAACTGTTTTCACTGTTAAGGGTTAATGCCACACGGTCAAGGTTAGGCTTGCACAGATCGGGAGGACGTCAGGAACATTCCTGAGGTCAAATTGTGCTTCTAACCTTAACGGTTCTCTCTCTTTCTCCCAAAAGCAAAAGACTTGAAATTTAGGTCCAGGCTTTATTTTGGGCCTTCTCTTGTCACTGTTGCTGCGCTCAGACCGAGCGAGTTACGGTCAAGCGGGGCGTCTCGTTGAACTCGGCACGGCCTAGAGATAATGGTAATGTCATTGCAGGCTCTGTGTGTCTTTAAGCACCGCACTTTGTCACTCCATCCTTGCTGTGTGTGTGTGTGTGTGTATGTGTGTGTGTGTCTGTGTGTGTGTGTGTGAGAGAGAGAGCTTTTCTTTGACATCTGTTTGGAGAAATGACTGATTTACAGTTCATGAGGGTTGCCTAATCACACATATGAAGTTTTGAAAACTGACTTATTTACAGAGGGTTAAATGAGTGTGTGTTATTTCAGAAAATCACAGACAATCACAGAATTCTCGCAGAACTTCAAAACCCACTTAAAAAATGTTCGTCTGAACACGCTGCAACTGGATCTGTAACTTTTTTGGGAAAAAAACTCCTTTTTGTGAACAACATGAATTGTACAATGTACAATTTCTCTTAATTTACGATAGATAAATTGCTGGTTCTTTTTTTCCTGACAGCGTAGGCTTATGTACTTTGACGTGACGTGGTCAAATTAGCGATCTATTTTCGTTTTTGACCTTTAATCCCAGAAAAATGGCCATAACTCAAAAAGCGTTGAGGCCTTGACACCATCTTGTTCGGGGCCAACTGCCCATTATGCCAAACCTATGCTCACCAAGTTTCGTCTTCGAAATCTTTTCCGTTTACGAGAAAAGGCCACGTCGTGATTGGTGATATTTTGTACATTTGCAATATGATTCCATTCGCCCTCTGGTGGGTATTACGGAGACAGCGGAAAAATGACCAACATTTGAACATTTTATTAAACGGAAACCGAATGTCCGAGAGACTTCGTTCGATGCCTTCCTGAAAGATCTGGCCCCCGTGCACAGCCCGCCGCCATCCGCAAATTTTACAAACGTTCGCGGACGTCTAGCAAAGGACCGTACATTTGCACTATGGTGTTTCTCTCTAACCATACGGCAAATGTCCAAATGTTCCCTTTATGTATGGTAGGGTACAGGCCGGTACTGATGGACTACGATAGCACCCAGCAACAGTCAACAAAGAGCTATTTGAAAGTGTCATGTTTAAAACCAGCAAATCAATTTGTTTGGGGACAGACTTGGTAGAGACAACCAAGCACTGAAGGTGATCCTTGATAAAGATTGCCACTCCACCAACTTTGGAAGATTTCTCTTACCGAAAAAATGTTATAACCAGAAAGGTTAACATCAGTATTCAAAATACTCTTCCTTAACCATGTCTCAGTAATGACCAACAGATCTGGATTGGAGCTGGAGAAACCACATTTTCAATTGATCCATTTCAGGTAATAAGCTTTGAGTGTTAACATGCAGAAAAACAGGGTTCTACGAGAGCAGAAATCAGTGAAGCAGATATCAGAGCACAAGTCAGAATTGGGGCTAGCAACAGTAGATGGGCCAGGGTGTACATGCACATTTCCAGACATCATCAACAGTAATACAATCAAGGCACGGCATAGGACAGGGAGAGCTCTGCAGTGCTGATTTATGACATCTGAATGTGACATCTGAATGTGCATCACATGGTAACAAGATTATGTTGTATATTGTTTCATCATCATAGACTGGTGGGGGTCGGGGAGAGAGTTGAGTTATGTACTAGACTGGTGGGGGTCGGGGAGAGAGTTGAGTTATATACTAGACTAGTGGAGGTCGGGGAGAGAGTTGAGTTATGTACTAGACTGTTGGGGGTTGGGGAGAGAGTTGAGTTATGTACTAGACTGGTGGGGGTCGGGGAGAGAGTTGAGTTATATACTAGACTGGTGGCGGTCGGGGAGAGAGTTGAGTTATATACTAGACTGGTGGGGGTCGGGGAGAGAGTTGAGTTATGTACTAGACTGGTGGGGGTCGGGGAGAGAGTTGAGTTATATACTAGACTGGTGGGGGTCGGGGAGAGAGTTGAGTTATATACTAGACTGGTGGGGGTCGGGGAGAGAGTTGAGTTATGTACTAGACTGGTGGGGGTCAGGGAGAGAGTTTAGTTATGTACTTGACTGGTGGGGGTCGGGGAGAGAGTTGAGTTATGTACTAGACTGGTGGGGGTCGGGGAGAGAGTTGAGTTATGTACTAGACTGGTGGGGGTCGGGGAGAGAGTTGAGTTATGTACTAGACTGGTGGGGGTAAGGATGAGAATTTAGTTAATGACTAGATTGGTTGGTGTCGAGGAGAGAGTTGAGTTATTGACTAGACTGGAGGGGGTCAGGGAGAGAGTTGAGTTATGTACTAGACTGCTGGGGGTCAGGGAGGAGAATTTAGTTATTGACTAGACTGGTGGTGGTCGGGGAGAGAGTTGAGTTATGTACTAGACTGGTGGGGGTCAGGGAGAGAGCTGAACTTTGTACTAGACTGGTGGGCCACAGGGATTGAGTTGAGTTATATACCCGACTGGTGGGGATCGGGGAGAGAGTTGAATTATATACTAGACATGTTTGTGTCGGGGAGAGAGTTGTGCTATGTACTAGAGTAGTGGGGGTCAGGGAGAGACATGAGTTATGAACTAGAATGGTGGGGGTCAGGGAGAGAGTTGAGTTATGTACTTGACTTGATGGGGGTCAGGGAGAGAGCTGAGTTTTGTACAAGACTGGTGGAGGTCAGGGGGAGAGTTGTGTTACATACTTGACTGGTGGGGTTCAGGGAGAGAGTTGAGTTATGAACTAGACTGGTGGGGGTCAGGGAGAGAGTTGAGTTACGTACTAGACTGGTGGGGGTCAGGGAGAGAGTTGAGTTATGTACTAGACTGGTGGGGGTCAGTGAGAGAGTTGAGTTATGTACTAGACTGGTGGGGGTCAGGGAGAGAGTTGAGTTACGTACTAGACTGGTGGGGGTCAGGGAGAGAGTTGAGTTATGTACTAGACTGGTGGGGGTCAGGGAGAGAGTTGAGTTATGTACTAGACTGGTGGGGGTTTGGGAGAGAGTTTATACATGAACTAGACTGGTGGGGGTCGGGGAGAGAGTTGAGATATGTACTAGAATGGTGGGGTTCAGAGCGAGAGTTGAGTTATATACTAGACTGGTGGGGGTCAAGGTAGAGAATTGGGTTATGTTCTAGACTGTTGGGGGTCGGGAAGAGAATTTAGTTATTGACTAGACTGGTGGGGGCCGGGGAGAGAGATGAGTTATGTACTTGACTTGATGGGGGTCAGGGAGAGAGCTGAGTTTTGTACAAGACTGGTGGAGGTCAGGGGGAGAGTTGTGTTACATACTTGACTGGTGGGGGTCAGGGAGAGAGTTGAGTTATGAACTAGACTGGTGGGGGTCAGGGAGAGAGTTGAGTTACGTACTAGACTGGTGGGGGTCAGGGAGAGAGTTGAGTTATGTACTAGACTGGTGGGGGTCAGTGAGAGAGTTGAGTTATGTACTAGACTGGTTGGGGTCAGGGAGAGAGTTGAGTTACGTACTAGACTGGTGGGGGTCAGGGAGAGAGTTAAGTTATGTACTAGACTGTTGGGGGTCGGGAAGAGAGTTGAGTTATTGATTAGACTGGTAGTTTTCGGGGAGAGACTTAAGTTATATTCTAGACTGGTGGGGGTCAGGGAGAGAGTTGACTTATGTACTAGACTGGTTGGATCAGGGAGAGAGGTTAGTTGTGTACTAGACTGGTGGGGGTCGGGAAGAGAGTTGAGTTATGTACTAGAGTGGTGGGGGTCGGGAAGAGAGTTGAGTTATGTACTAGAGTGGTGGGGGTCGGGAAGAGAGTTGAGTTATGTACTAGAGTGGTGGGGGTCAGGGAGAGAGTTGAGTTATGTACTAGACTGGTGGGGGTCAGGGAGAGAGTTGAGTAATTGACTAGACTGGTGGAGATCTGGCGTCCAGGCGGCCCTGGAAGCAGCAGTGGGTTCTGGGTAAAATCACTGGGGAAGCCAATCCAGATAAAAGCCCTATTACAACCTGTGTGTTGTGATAATTGTGTTGTTTCTCTGTAACCTGTTAGTTTATAATATTACAACCTGTGTGTTGTGATAATTGTGTTGTTTCTCTGTAACCTGTTAGTTTATAATATTACATCCTGTGTGTTGTGATAATTGTGTTGTTTCTCTGTAACCTGTTAGTTAATATGCCTTGACACTGTGATATATAAGTCTAAAACTGAGATTGTAAGAAGACACAGTGGCAGAATATATTCTATGTTATATGTTTCATCACAAAACCAGAGAGCAACATCTGTCCGGTAAAGTCCACAAAACATATTACCTGTAACAAACAGTTACATGACCTACAGCATGGTCAAGCAAGGTCATGTTTCTGACATTTTCTGACTACTAAACAACTATTGATTTAGAACCACAGAGTTACAGCAAGTCACAAAGACAACAGGAGCTGCCTCCACTATTCCAGCACCATTTCAACTTCAACATTTCAACATCATCATATCACCTCTGCTTAGTCTAATACAGTGACAACTAAAAGATACCAAAAACTATTTAGTCCAATCAGACTGTCTGCAAGAGTGAGCACCGTTTGATCTATCAAAATAAAAATAAAAAGTGACATTCCAATTAAAACCTCACACAAAATATTCAAATTTACAATTGAACCAGTTGCCCTATATGGATGTAAACTGTGGTGTACACTAACCAACCAATTTTTTTATATGGACAATGTACAGACTCAGTGAGCATAGCCTTGCTATTGAGAGAGGTGGCCACAGGCAGAGAGAAGACAGGCGATGTTCCCAGTGCCCACGAAATGAGGTGGAAACTGAGCTCCACTTCCTAACCTCCTGCCAAATGTACAACGATATAAGAGACACATATTTCCCTCAGATTACAAGGACCCCAAAATAATTTGAAAACAAATATAATATTGACAAGCTCCTGTATCTGTTAGGTAAAATACCACAGTGTTCAATCATGTCAGCAGAATGTGTGACTTGTTGTGATGAGAACAGGGTAACCAGTGGAGAACAAACACCTCAGTAAATAAAACCTAGGACTAGATTTATCACTTTAGTTCATTTCCCTTGACATTTGTACTTCTACTTTTTGTACACACATCTCACACTCTCCTACACACACCAGCTGACTGAGAGGGCCCTAGTGGAGACAGCTGGCTGAGAGGGCCCTAGTGGAGACAGCTGGCTGAGAGGGCCCTAGTGGAGACAGCTGGCTGAGAGGGCCCTAGTGGAGACAGCTGGCTGAGAGGGCCCTAGTGGAGACAGCTGGCTGAGAGGGCCCTAGTGGAGACAGCTGGCTGAGAGGGTCCTAGTGGAGCCGGCTGGCTGAGAGGGCCCTAGTGGAGCCGGCTGGCTGAGAGGGCCCTAGTGGAGCCGGCTGGCTGAGAGGGCCCTAGTGGAGCCGGCTGGCTGAGAGGGCCCTAGTGGAGCCGGCTGGCTGAGAGGGCCCTAGTGGAGCCGGCTGGCTGAGAGGGCCCTAGTGGAGCCGGCTGGCTGAGAGGGCCCTAGTGGAGTCAGCTGGTTGAGAGGGCCCTAGTGGAGCCAGCTGGTTGAGAGGGCCCTAGTGGAGCCAGCTGGCTGAGAGGGCCCTAGTGGAGACAGCTGGCTGAGAGGGCCCTAGTGGAGACAGCTGGCTGAGAGGGCCCTAGTGGAGCCAGCTGGCTGAGAGGGCCCTAGTGGAGCCAGCTGGCTGAGAGGGCCCTAGTGGAGCCAGCTGACTGAGAGGGCCCTAGTGGAGCCAGCTGGCTGAGAGGGCCCTAGTGGAGCCAGCTGGCTGAGAGGGCCCTAGTGGAGACAGCTGGCTGAGAGGGCCCTAGTGGAGCCAGCTGGCTGAGAGGGGCCCTAGTGGAGCCAGCTGGCTGAGAGGGCCCTAGTGGAGCCAGCTGGCTGAGAGGGCCCTAGTGGAGACAGGTGACTGAGAGGGCCCTAGTGGAGTCCTTCCTTGACACTTTCTCTCCTCCACAATAATCCCCTCCCCTCCTCTCTCCCCTCCCCTTCTCTTTCTTTCTCTCTACTCCACAAATTTCACCTCCCCTTCTCTCTCCCCTCCACCTCTCTTTCTCTCTCCTCCACAAATCTCTCTCTCCCCTCCACCTCTCCACCCTCCCCTTATCTCTCCACTCCCCTTTTCTCTCCCCTACCCCCCTCTCTCCCCTACCCTCCTCTGTCCCCTCCCCTCCTCTGTCCCCTTCCCTCCACTACTCTCTCCTCTGCTCTCCCCACCCCTCCTCTCTCCTCCCTCTCACTTTGCTCATCTCTCGCTCTCTTTCTCGCACATCTTCTCTTTCTCTTCGTGACATATAGTGTTTGACCTGTTGATCTTGACTCAGCTCATAGACCTTTAGTATCTACACCCCTCCCTTCTCCTACTCTAACATACGACCAATATAATATATACTCTCATTCATTTACATAGAGACAGATTCAATCAATCATTGACACACTGAAAATACAACAGTCAGATGCAAGACACCATCACATCTTAACTGACATTAGTGCCTGTCCCCAGATGGACAGTTAGGCTACAGTAAAGTACATTTACAGGTGATCACATCATTGTCCTGCTTTGAGACACATTTTTACTGACTGCTTCCAGTTGCATGTTATTTTACTAGCCCTGCAAATTATAATATATCTTACAATATCAAAACATATCTCAGTAACTGTCACAAATGTATATCAACATAACAACCTGTGCTCCACAACAGGGACATCAGTATCACTGCAGGTATCATATCTGTCTCTAACTGGGGTCACTGTCATGCAGAGAGGACTGAAGTGTGGAAAATACTGCTTGGCTATATGACTTCTCTCTCATTACTTCCTGACTTCTATGATGTGACAACTTTTAAGCAGATAAGATCAGTTAAACCCACCTACCTACAGGAAACACTGACATTAGAAAAACTCCACAGGAAACTGCTGACAGAGCAGCAAAGTTCACATAGTGTGTCCTATAATATCAGCTCTAACTTTCTACTGCTTGAGTTCACCTCTTATAGAATATTGGCTTAATGTTCCAGCACATCAATATAAACAGTACCAGCACCCAAAATGAGTACTGATGAGGTCTCATGTTAGAGCAGGAGAAGGGGGGATGTGGTGTAGAAGCTAGAGGTCTGTTACCCAAGTCAACTCAACAGGCCTGATGCTATATGTCAGGGTCAGGCTGGGCTGGGCCAAGAGAGTAACAGGTTACTGGTTATGATGACATCACTGGTGAGAAGTCAGTGATACAAATATATTCAGTTGATTTAAATGTTTCTCTCTCTCCCTCCTCCCCTGTCTCCTCCTCAGTCTGTCAGTGAGTAAGAACTATCTCTCTCTCCTCTCTCTCTCTCTCTCCCTCCTCCCCTGTCTCCTCCTCAGTCTGTCAGTGAGTAAGAACTATCTATCTCTCTCTCCCTTCTCCCCTATCTCCTCCTCAGTCTGTCAGTTAGTAAGAACTATCTCTCTCTCCTATCTCTCTCTCTCCCTCCTCCCCTGTCTCCTCCTCAGTCTGTCAGTGAGTAAGAACTATCTCTCTCCTATCTCTCTCTCTCTCCCTCCTCCCCTGTCTCCTCCTCAGTCTGTCAGTGAGTAAGAACTATATCTCTCTCCTATCTCTCTCTCTCTCCCTCCTCCCCTGTCTCCTCCTCAGTCTGTCAGTGAGTAAGAACTATCTCTCTCTACCCAGCCTTGTGGTTGATTAAAGACCCCCCCCCTCCACAAAAGGGGACATATTTGCGTATGTTGTGGTCTTGTGAATTCTGGCTGAATTCTGGTAAAGAGGATGCTCTTTAATCTCAGCATGTCTACAGATTCTCTTTTCTCTCTGTATTTGTTGGCTTGGAAATGTTGACACCAGAGACTGTTATCAGAAGAAACTGTGTAACCAAGCATTTATAAAGGCTAAGAAATGCATTATAATTCATTGGAAGGTTGGTTATCCTCCAACAATGTCACAATGGACGGCAGAAATGTCTCGTTATGTATCACTAGATTTGATTTACTGGTCAACGTTCATGAGGTCAGGATGCCTTATATGGAAAACTGTACGACAAAAGGAGTCTGTATAAAAAACATGACCACGTCATGTTTTCAACAGCTGCTGGGTTGTTCAGTCCTGGTGGTCTGCTGTCCTGTGGGTTGTTCAGTCCTGGTGGTCTGCTGTCCTGTGGGTTGTCACTCTGGCCTTGACCTAATATACCTGAAACCAATAATGAATGTTTCACTAAGACCCTAAAGCTGAGTGGGATGTGTTGGGTTGGGGTGGTGGAGGACGGGCTGACCCAGCAACACCTTACAGTATATACAAAAGTATGTGGACACCCCTTCAAATTAGTGGATTCGGCTATTTCAGCCACACCCGTTCCTGACCTGTGAATAAAATCGAGCACACAGCCATGCAATCACCATAGACAAACATTGGCTGTAGAATGGCCTTACTGAAGAACTCACTGCCTTCCTGAAGACAAACAATGTATACGAAATGCTTCAGTCTGGTTTTAGACCCCATCATAGCACTGAGACTGCACTTGTGAAGGTTGTAAATGACCTTTTAATGGCGTCAGACCGAGGCTCTGCATCTGTCCTCGTGCTACTAGACCTTAGTGCTGCCTTTGACACCATCGATCACCACATTCTTTTGGAGAGACTGGAAACCCAAATTGGTCTACACGGACAAGTTCTGGCCTGGTTTAGATCTTACCTGTCGGAAAGATATCAGTTTGTCTCTGTGAATGGTTTGTCCTCTGACAAATCAACTGTACATTTCGGTGTTCCTCAAGGTTCCGTTTTAGGACCACTATTGTTTTCACTATATATTTTACCTCTTGGGGATGTTATTCGAAAACATAATGTTAACTTTCACTGCTATGCGGATGACACACAGCTGTACATTTCAATGAAACATGGTGAAGCCCCAAAATTGCCCTCGCTAGAAGCCTGTGCTTCAGACATAAGGAAGTGGATGGCTGCAAACTTTCTACTTTTAAACTCGGACAAAACAGAGATGCTTGTTCTAGGTCCCAAGAAACAAAGAGATCTTCTGTTAAATCTGACAATGAATCTTGATGGTTGTAAAGTCGTCTCAAATAAAACTGTGAAGGACCTCGGCGTTACTCTTGACCCTGATCTCTCTTTTGACGAACATATCAAGACTGTTTCAAGGACAGCTTTTTTCCATCTACGTAACATTGCAAAAATCAGAAATTTTCTGTCCAAAAATGATGCAGAAAAATTAATCCATGCATTTGTTACTTCTAGGTTAGACTACTGCAATGCTCTACTTTCCGGCTACCCGGATAAAGCACTAAATAAACTTCAGTTAGTGCTAAATACGGCTGCTAGAATCCTGACTAGAACCAAGAAATTTGATCATATTACTCCAGTGCTAGCTTCCCTACACTGGCTTCCTGTTAAGGCAAGGGCTGATTTCAAGGTTTTACTGTTAACCTATAAAGCGTTACATGGGCTTGCTCCTACCTATCTTTCCGAGTTGATCCTGCCGTACATACCTACACGTACGCTACGGTCACAAGACGCAGGCCTCCTAATTGTCCCTAGAATTTCTAAGCAAACAGCGGGAGGCAGGGCTTTCTCCTATAGATCTCCATTTTTATTGAATAGTCTGCCTACCCATGTGAGAGACGCAGACTCGGTCTCAACCTTTAAGTCTTTACTGAAGACTTATCTCTTCAGTAGGTCATATGATTGAGTGTAGTCTGGCCCAGGAGTGTGAAGGTGAACGGAAAGGCTCTGGAGCAACGAACCGCCCTTGCTGTCTCTGCCTGGCCGGTTCCCCTCTCTCCACTGGGATTCTCTGCCCCTAACCCTATTACAGGGGCTGAGTCACTGGCTTACTGGTGCTCTTTCATGCCGTCCCTAGGAGGGGTGCGTCACTTGAGTGGGTTGAGTTACTGACGTGATCTTCCTGTCTGGGTTGGCGCCCCCCCCTTGGTTTGTGCTGTGGTGGAGATCTTTGTGGGCTATACTCGGCCTTGTCTCAGGATTGTAAGTTGGTGGTTGAAGATATCCCTCTAGTGGTGTGGGGGCTGTGCTTTGGCAAAGTGGGTGGGGTTATATCCTTCCTGTTTGGCCCTGTCCGGGGGTATCATCGGATTGGGCCACAGTGTCTCCTGACCCCTCCTGTCTCAGCCTCCAGTATTTATGCTGCAGTAGTTTATGTGTCGGGGGGCTAGGGTCAGTTGGTTATACCTGGAGTACTTCTCCTATCTTATCCAGTGTCCTGTGTGAATTTAAGTATGCTCTCTCTAATTCTCTCGTTCTCTCTTTCTTTCTCTCTCTCGGAGAACCTGAGCCCTAGGACCATACGTCACGGCAAACCGGGCATGATGACTCCTTGCTGTCCCCAGTCCACCTGGCCTTGCTGCTGTTCCAGTTTCAACTGTTCTGCCTGCGGTTATGGAACCCCTACCTGTTCAACTGTTAATGATCGGCTATGAAAAGCCAACTGACTTTTATTCCTGATTATTATTTGACCATGCTTGTCATTTATGAACATTTTGAAAATCTTGGCTCTCTCTAATTCTCTCCTTCTCTCTTTCTTTCTCTCTCTCGGAGGACCGGAGCCCTAGGACCATACGTCAGGACTACCGGGCATGATGACTCCTTGCTGTCCCCAGTCCGCCTGGCCCTGCTGCTATTCCAGTTTCAACTGTTCTGCCTGCGGTTATGGAACCCCTACCTGTCCCAGACCTGCTGTTTTCAATTCTTAATGATCGGCTATGAAAAGCCAACTGACATTTATTCCTGATTATTATTTGACCATGCTTGTCATTTATGAACATTTTGAAAATCTTGGCTCTCTCTAATTCTCTCCTTCTCTCTCTCTTTCTCTCTCTCGGAGGACCTGAGCCCTAGGACCATACGTCAGGACTACCGGGCATGATGACTCCTTGCTGTCCCCAGTCCACCTGGCCTTGCTGCTATTCCAGTTTCAACTGTTCTGCCTGCGGTTATGGAACCGCCACCTGTCCCAGACCTGCTATTTTCAACTCTTAATGATCGGCTATGAAAAGCCAACTGAAAATTATTCATGATTATTATTTGACCATGCTTGTCACTTATGAACATTTTGAACATCTTGGCATAGTTCTGTTATAATCTCCACCCAGCACAGCCAGAAGAGGACTGGCCACCCCTCATAGCCTGGTTCCTCTCTAGGTTTCTTCCTAGGTTTTGGCCTTTCTAGGGAGTTTTTCCTAGCCACCGTGCTTCTACACCTGCATTGCTTGCTGTTTGGGGTTTTAGGCTGGGTGTCTGTACAGCACTTCGAGATATTAGCTGATGTACGAAGGGCTATATAAAATAAACTTGATTTGATTTGAAGAACTCAGTGACAATCAACATGTCACCATCATAGTATGCTACCTTTCCAACAAGTCAGTTCATCAAATGTCTACCCTGCTAGAGCTGCCCCGGTCAACTGTAAGTGCTGTTATTGTGAAGTGGAAACATCTAGGAGCAGCAGTGGCTTAGCTGCGAAGTGGTAGCTCACACAAGCTCACAGAACGGGACCGCGAGTGCTGAAGTTTGTCGCGTGTAAAAATCATCTGTCCTCGGTTGCAACACTCACTTCCGAGTTCCAAACTTCCTCTGGAAGCAACTTCTGCACAAGAACTGTTCGTCTGGAGCTTCATGAAATTGGTTTCTACGGCCGAGCAGCAGCACACAAGCCTAAGATCAACTCCTACTGTAACATCAGACCTCTAGCATCTACACCCCCCCTTCTCCTACTCTAACATCAGACCTCTATCATCTACACCCCCCCCTTCTCCTACTGTAACATCAGACCTCTAGCATCTACACCCCCCCTTCTCCTACTGTAACATCAGACCTCTATCATCTACACCCCCCCCCTTCTCCTACTGTAACATCAGACCTGTTGACTTGGGTAACAGACCTCTAGCATCTACACCCCCCTTCTCCTACTGTAACATCAGACCTCTATCATCTACACCCCCCTTCTCCTACTGTAACATCAGACCTCTAGCATCTACACCCCCCCTTCTCCTACTGTAACATCAGACCTGTTGACTTGGGTAACAGACCTCTATCATCTACACCCCCCCTTCTCCTACTGTAACATCAGACCTGTTGACTTGGGTAACAGACCTCTAGCATCTACACCCCCCTTCTCCTACTGTAACATCAGACCTGTTGACTTGGGTAAGAGACCTCTATCATCTACACCCCCCTTCTCCTACTGTAACATCAGACCTCTAGCATCTACACCCCCCTTCTCCTACTGTAACATCAGACCTGTTGACTTGGGTAACAGACCTCTATCATCTACACCCCCCTTCTCCAACTGTAACATCAGACCTGTAGCATCTACACCCCCCTTCTCCTACTGTAACATCAGACCTGTTGACTTGGGTAACAGACCTCTATCATCTACACCCCCCTTCTCCTACTGTAACATCAGACCTCTAGCATCTACACCCCCCCTTCTCCTACTCTAACATCAGACCAATACAATATATAATATGTCAAGTATCAGTAGTTCCATAAAACACTACTTGTTATTGGGGTTTAGAATAGTGTTTATGGTCATATTACTTTCTCAATGTGGGATAATAAAGTTGACTAATATTGAACTGTTATAATCACTGTAGATTTATACTCTACCTACCTGGTGGACTGACGCTTTGAGCCTGGAGATCTGAGGAGACAGAGAGAGAGAGGAGACAGAGAGATAAAGAGAGAGAGACAGAGAGAAACAAAGGAGAACGGGAGGAGTCAGAGGAAGAGAGAGAGAGAGGAGAAAGGGAGGAGTCAGAGGAAGAGAGAAACAAAGGAAAAGGGAGGAGTCAGAGGAAGAGAGAGACAGAGGAGAAAGGGAGGAGTCAGAGGAAGAGAGAGACAGAGGAGAAGGGGAGGAGTCAGAGGAGAAAGGGAGGAGTCAGAGGAGAAAGGGAGGAGTCAGAGGAAGAGAGAGTCAAAGGAGAAAGGGAGGAGTCAGAGGAAGAGAGAAACAAAGGAGAAAGGGAGGAGTCAGAGGAAGAGAGACAGAGGAGAAAGGGAGGAGTCAGAGGAAGAGAGACAGAGGAGAAAGGGAGGAGTCAGAGGAAGAGAGAGACAGAGAAGGGAGGAGTCAGAGGAAGAGAGAGACAGAGAAGAAAGGGAGGAGTCAGAGGAAGAGAGAGACAGAGGAGAAAGGGAGGAGTCAGAGGAAGAGAGAGACAGAGGAGAAAGGGAGGAGTCAGAGGAAGAGAGAGACAGAGGAGAAAGGGAGGAGTCAGAGGAAGAGAGAGACAGAGGAGAAAGGGAGGAGTCAGAGGAAGAGAGAGACAGAGGAGAAAGGGAGGAGTCAGAGGAAGAGAGAGACAGAGGAGAAAGGGAGGAGTCAGAGGAAGAGAGAGACAGAGGAGAAAGGGAGGAGTCAGAGGAAGAGAGAGACAGAGGAGAAAAGGAGGAGTCAGAGGAAGAGAGAGACAGAGGAGAAAGGGAGGAGTCAGAGGAAGAGAGAGACAGAGGAGAAAGGGAGGATTCAGAGGAAGAGAGAGACAGAGGAGAAAGGGAGGAGTCAGAGGAAGAGAGAGACAGAGGAAGAGAGAGACAGAGGAGAAAGGGAGGAGTCAGAGGAAGAGAGAGACAGAGGAGAAAGGGAGGAGTCAGAGGAAGAGAGAGACAGAGGAGAAAGGGAGGAGTCAGAGGAAGAGAGAGACAGAGGAGAAAGGGAGGAGTCAGAGGAAGAGAGAGACAGAGGAGAAAGGGAGGAGTCAGAGGAAGAGAGAGACAGAGGAGAAAGGGAGGAGTCAGAGGAAGAGAGAGACAGAGGAGAAAGGGAGGAGTCAGAGGAAGAGAGAGACAGAGGAGAAAGGGAGGAGTCAGAGGAAGAGAGAGACAGACAGAAGTTAAATGAACATCAACATGACCTTTCATGATGTGATGGGGAAGACAGGCTTATTGTTGGTATTGTGCAACAACACCCATGTGTACATAGACTATATATACAAAAGTATGTGGACACCCCTTCAAATTAGTGGATTCTATTTCAGCCACACCAACAACCACGTGTACACACACTCTCTCGTATACCCTTTCTCTCCCCTCCCCTCCTCTCTCCTCTACCCTCCTCTCTCCCCTCCCCTCCTCTCTCCCCTCCCCTCCTCTCTCCTCTCCACTTCTCTCTCCCCTCCCCTCCTCTCTCCTCTCCACTTCTCTCTCCTCTACCCTCCTCTCTCCCCTACCCTACTGTCTCCAATACACTTCTCTCTCCCCTCCCCTACTCTCTCCTCTCCACTTCTCTCCACTTCTCTCTCCTCTACCCTCCTCTCCCCCCTACCCTACTGTCTCCAATACACTTCTCTCTCCTCTCCACTTCTCTCTCCTCTACCCTCCTCTCTCCCCCACCCTCCTCACTCCCCAACCCTCCATTCTCCCCTCCCTTTCTCTCTCCTCTTCCCTTTCTCTCTCCCCTACCCTCCTCTCTCTCTAAACCTCCTCTCTCTCTCTCCTCCTCCTCAAACCTCTCTCCCCACCCCTCCTCTCTCTTCCATCTCTCTCTCCCTCTCTCTCTTCTTGACATACAGTGTTGGACCTGTTGATCTTGACTCAGCTCATAGACCTCTATCATCTACACCCCTCCCTTCTCCTACTCTAACATAACACCAATATAATATATACTCTCATTCATTTACATAGAGACAGATACAATCAATCATTGACACACTGAATATACAACAGTCAGATGCATGACACCATCACAACTTAACTGACATTAGTGCCTGTCCCCAGATGGACAGTTAGGCTACAGTAAAGTACATTTACAGGTGATCACATCATTGTCCTGCTTTGAGACACATTTTTACTGTCTGCTTCCAGTTGCATGTTATTTTACTAGCCCTGCAAATGGTAATATATCTTACAACATCAGAACATATCTCAGTAACTGTCACAAGTGTCTATCAACGTAACAGCCTCCTACCTGTGCTCCACAACAGGATGGTCAGTACCACTGCAGGTATCATATCTGTCTCTAACTGGGGCTCCACTGACATATACAGTCTACTGTCATGAGGTTTGGACTGAAGTGTGAGACATTCTGCTCGGCTATATGACTTCTATATCATTACGTCCTAACTTCAATGATGTGACAAACTTTTAAGCAGATAAGATCAGTTAAACCCACCTACCTACAGGAAACACTGACATTAGAAAAACTCCACAGGAAACTGCTGACAGAGCAGCAACGTTTCACATAGTGTGTCCTATAATATCAGCTCCAACTTTCTACTGCGTGAGTTCACCTCTTATAGAATATTGGCTTAATGTTCCAGCACCTCAATATAAACAGTACCAGCACCCAAAATGAGTACTGATGAGGTCTCATGTTAGAGCAGGAGAAGGGGGGATGTGGTGTAGAAGCTAGAGGTCTGTTACCCAAGTCAACTCAACAGGCCTGATGCTATATGTCAGGGTCAGGCTGGGCTGGGCCAAGAGAGGAACAGGTTACTGGTTATGATGACATCACTGGTGAGAAGTCAGTGATACAAATATATTCAGTTGGTTTCCAAATTGATGTTTTTTCTAGAAGCAACTTCACCAGCTTGTTGTTGTTGTCATGGTTGTTCCTGTTGGGTAGCAACTTCACCAGCTTGTTGTTGTTGTCATGGTTGTTCCTGTTGGGTAGCAACTTCACCAGCTTGTTGTTGTTGTCATGGTTGTTCCTGTTGGGTAGCAACTCCACCAGCTTGTTGTTGTTGTCATGGTTGTTCCTGTTGGGTAGCAACTCCACCAGCTTGTTGTTGTTGTTGTCATGGTTGTTCCTGTTGGGTAGCAACTTCACCAGCTTGTTGTTGTTGTTGTTGTTGTCATGTTTGTTCCTGTTGGGTAGCAACTTCACCAGCTTGTTGTTGTTGTTGTCATGGTTGTTCCTGTTGGGTAGCAACTTCACCAGCTTGTTGTTGTTGTTGTTGTCATGTTTGTTCCTGTTGGGTAGCAACTTCACCAGCTTGTTGTTGTTGTCATGGTTGTTCCTGTTGGGTAGCAACTTCACCAGCTTGTTGTTGTTGTTGTCATGGTTGTTCCTGTTGGGTAGCAACTTCACCAGCTTGTTGTTGTTGTCATGGTTGTTCCTGTTGGGTAGCAACTTCACCAGCTTGTTGTTGTTGTTGTCATGGTTGTTCCTGTTGGGTAGCAACTTCACCAGCTTGTTGTTGTTGTCATGGTTGTTCCTGTTGGGTAGCAACTTCACCAGCTTGTTGTTGTTGTCATGGTTGTTCCTGTTGGGTAGCAACTTCACCAGCTTGTTGTTGTTGTTGTTGTCATGGTTGTTCCTGTTGGGTAGCAACTTCACCAGCTTGTTGTTGTTGTCAGGGTTGTTCCTGTTGGGTAGCAACTTCACCAGCTTGTTGTTGTTGTCATGGTTGTTCCTGTTGGGTAGCAACTTCACCAGCTTGTTGTTGTTGTCATGGTTGTTCCTGTTGGGTAGCAACTTCATCAGCTTGTTGTTGTTGTCATGGTTGTTCCTGTTGGGTAGCAACTTCACCAGCTTGTTGTTGTTGTTGTCATGGTTGTTCCTGTTGGGTAGCAACTTCACCAGCTTGTTGTTGTTGTTGTTGTCATGGTTGTTCCTGTTGGGTAGCAACTTCACCAGCTTGTTGTTGTTGTTGTTGTCATGGTTGTTCCTGTTGGGTAGCAACTTCACCAGCTTGTTGTTGTTGTTGTCATGGTTGTTCCTGTTGGGTAGCAACTTCATCAGCTTGTTGTTGTTGTTGTCATGGTTGTTCCTGTTGGGTAGCAACTTCACCAGCTTGTTGTTGTTGTCATGGTTGTTCCTGTTGGGAAGCAACTTCACCAGCTTGTTGTTGTTGTTGTTGTCATGGTTGTTCCTGTTGGGTAGCAACTTCATCAGCTTGTTGTTGTTGTTGTCATGGTTGTTCCTGTTGGGTAGCAACTTCATCAGCTTGTTGTTGTTGTTGTCATGGTTGTTCCTGTTGGGTAGCAACTTCACCAGCTTGTTGTTGTTGTCATGGTTGTTCCTGTTGGGTAGCAACTTCACCAGCTTGTTGTTGTTGTCATGGTTGTTCCTGTTGGGTAGCAACTTCACCAGCTTGTTGTAGTTGTTGTCAGGGTTGTTCCTGTTGGGTAGCAACTTCATCAGCTTGTTGTTGTTGTTGTCATGGTTGTTCCTGTTGGGTAGCAACTTCACCAGCTTGTTGTTGTTGTCAGGGTTGTTCCTGTTGGGTAGCAACATCACCAACTTGTTGTTGTTGTTGTCATGGTTGTTCCTGTTGGGTAGCAACTTCACCAGCTTGTTGTTGTTGTCATGGTTGTTCCTGTTGGGTAGCAACTTCACCAGCTTGTTGTTGTTGTCATGGTTGTTCCTGTTGGGTAGCAACTCCACCAGCTTGTTGTTGTTGTTGTCATGGTTGTTCCTGTTGGGTAGCAACATCACCAACTTGTTGTTGTTGTTGTCATGGTTGTTCCTGTTGGGTAGCAACTTCACCAGCTTGTTGTTGTTGTCATGGTTGTTCCTGTTGGGTAGCAACTTCACCAGCTTGTTGTTGTTGTCATGGTTGTTCCTGTTGGGTAGCAACTCCACCAGCTTGTTGTTGTTGTCATGGTTGTTCCTGTTGGGTAGCAACTTCACCAGCTTGTTGTTGTTGTCACGTCCTGACCTTAGTTCCTTTTTATGTCTCTATTTTGGTTTGGTCAGGGCCTGAGTTAGGGTGGGCATACTATGTTTTTCATTCTATGTTTTGTTCTGTGTGTTGTATTTCTATGTGTTTGGCCTGGTATGGTTCCCAATCAGAGGCAGCTGTCAATCGTTGTCTCTGATTGAGAACCATACTTAGGTAGCCTGTTCCCACCTGTGTTTGTGTTGTTTTCTGTTTTGTGTATTGCACCTTGCGGAACTGTTCGTCTGTTGTTTTTGTACAAGTGTTCATATTTATTAAACGTATTCTGAATACTTACCACGCTGCACCTTGGTCCTCTTCTCCTTATCCCGGCGACATTCGTTACAGTTGTTGTTGTTCTGAAGCATCTTGTGTGATGTAGGTCTTGAGGGTAGAGGGTGAGAGAAGATGGATTCTATTCATATGCTGTCCAGCTTCTGAGAACATATTGTGCTAGAATGGAGAGGAGATCAGTAAACAACAGAATATATGGTGCTAGAATGGAGAAGAGATCAGTAAACAACAGAACATATAGTGCTAGAATGGAGAGGAGATCAGTAAACAACAGAACGTATGGTGCTAGAATGGAGAGGAGATCAGTAAACAACAGAACGTATGGTGCTAGAATGGAGAGGAGATCAGTAAACAACAGAACGTATGGTGCTAGAATGGAGAGGAGATCAGTAAACAACAGAACGTATGGTGCTAGAATGGAGAGGAGATCAGTAAACAACAGAACGTATGGTGCTAGAATGGAGAGGAGATCAGTAAACAACATATTTCGATTCTCTTCACAACTAGACAGTACATTTGACTTATGTTGGTTCCATGAAGAACCCTCTGTTAAATGGAACCCAAAAGGGTTCTACCTGGAACTAAAAGGGTTCTTCAAAGGGTTCTCCTATGGGGACAGTGGAAGAATCCTTCTAGGTTCTAGATAGCACCTTTTATTTAAGAGTGTAGGCCTATATTCAAATCCCCGAGCTGCCCCTGAACAAGGCAGTTAACCCACTGTTCCTAGACCGTCATTGAAAATTAGAATTTGTTCTTAACTGACTTGCCTTGTTAAATAAAGGTTAAAACATAAATAATACAACTAGACAGTTAAATTACATTTGACCTTAAAGTAAAATCCTAATTGTATATGTACTTACCTATATAGACACACTTCCCATGGTTTGACAGAAACAAACCAGCTGTAAAGACTATTTTCCTGACTGTCTCTACTGATGGCCTCTAACAGCAGAATAAAATCAGTGGGATATTTAAACAGCACTGAAACAGAGTAGGTTGCTAGTTGACTATGTGTTGGAAATTGTTTCAATGCTGCCGTCTACAGATCTAATGTATTGTAATACCACATGTACCAATACAGTAGAATTGACAGGGACACTGTGTAATGATACAATGACCCTCCATCCAATGTTCTGCTGCTGTTGTGCAACATTGTGACACCACTGACATGTTTACAGGTTGCCATGCCGATGAAAGAGAAGGTGTTTTCATTCTGTAATAAGGCCTTCACTTCAGTCTGGATGGCTGGTTGACTGCAGACAGGTTACACAGTATCAGCGTAGGTGTTAGGCTGTTTCTGCTCTCCTCCCAACTACTAATGGAATTGTCCTGCCAATGCAACGTATGAAAATGTATCCACTCACTACTGTAAGTCTCTCTGGATAAGAGCGTCTGCTAAATGACTCACATGTTCTATGTAATGTTCAGTTTGACAATATCAATGGAATAGACCAAAGCAGAGCCATGTATTTAGATATGAATACATGACTCTGGGCAAAAACACAAACAGATCTGGGACCTGCCAGACTACACAGTTGACATCATAGGGAAACCCGACTAGCTTCTGGTCCAATACTTACTGACTCGGAGCAGGGCGACATGGAGGAGAAAGTTCCTGACCGAAGACACCACATCTTCATCTCTTCCGGGTCCATCTTCGGCCCGAGTCCCTCCATTTTCAGCATCTTTAGTTAATTATCTGGCGGTGATGTGATCTGATTAGCGGCTGTCTGTCAACCAATAGCCTACTATGCTGTGTTATTAGCTAGAGCTAGACAGTCTGAGTACACTACATCCTGAATGGCCACGAAGATGTGTGTCTGAAATGCACCTTTAAGTTCAGTTGGAGCTGAAACGACGGACAGATATCTCGATTGAGGATAATGTCAGTATTTAGCTAAGTTATTAGCTGTTTTGCTCACTAAAGGCGTAACAAAGTGAAACAGTAGATCGCAAAGCCTCAGTTCCGGGAGAGTAGTGGGTAAAACCATTCACCTCATTAAAAGGGGTGATGTAAACAAAGTTTCCTTTCATTATGTGTTACTGAATTCATACAAATATTTGCTGCCATTGTAGTAAGGTTGGTAATACGAGAGGTCTTCAGACTTACCATTTTTGTATTATTTTCTTTGAAAGTACAACTAGTGTGTTTTGAGTGCTTCTCCCCTATTTGGGAAGTTGGTCTGCCCGCTCCTCAGTCTGAGAGATATTCTGAGAGCAGGTTCGAGTCCTCTTCCTCTGTACATAAAAACTGTTTAAAACTGTATAACACAATAGTGGTTTTGGAAAACTGGTTCATATATCCTAAAGTCAATAGCGAATGTGGCTATGTATATATTTATTTTTCCGATCCTGAATTGAAGACCTATTTCAGCAAGTTAACCAAGTTTTTGCTGTCTTAGCTAGCCGTGTTAATGACGAGCTAACTAGCACCGTTGGTCTCTGCACTACAATGTTACGCCAGCTATTGCCAGCAGGTGATTTACTAGCAGGTGACTTATTGAAATATGTGAATGTTTATTTTCTAACTATCTTTAAAGGTTTATATAAAAGGGTTGTACTTGTGCTCTGTATTTATGGATTAATATCACTTCACATTGAGGGTATGTATCAATAACGTTACTGTTGCTCCTATCTAACAGATATCTTGTGTCCTACCTAACCATGTATCACTACTGTTGCTCCTATCTAACAGATATCTTGTGTCCTACCTAACCATGTATCACTACTGTTGCTCCTATCTAACAGATATCTTGTGTCCTACCTAACCATGTATCACTACTGTTGCTCCTATCTAACAGATATCTTGTGTCCTACCTAACCATGTATCACTACTGTTGCTCCTATCTAACAGATATCTAGTGTCCTACCTAACCATGTATCACTACTGTTGCTCCTATCTAACAGATATCTAGTGTCCTACCTAACCATGTATCACTACTGTTGCTCCTATCTAACAGATATCTTGTGTCCTACCTAACCATGTATCACTACTGTTGCTCCTATCTAACAGATATCTTGTGTCCTATCTAACCATGTATCACTACTGTTGCTCCTATCTAACAGATATCTTGTGTCCTACCTAACCATGTATCACTACTGTTGCTCCTATCTAACAGATATCTTGTGTCCTACCTAACCATGTATCACTACTGTTGCTCCTATCTAACAGATATCTTGTGTCCTACCTAACCATGTATCACTACTGTTGCTCCTATCTAACAGATATCTTGTGTCCTACCTAACCAGTGAACATGTGGCTGTGACCGTACTGTCAGTGCCTGTCATCACTGTTTGATTTATTTTACTGCAGGTATACTTTTCTGTATTTTTTGTTATTTTCTAAACACATCGCATGTATACTATACAGTCACTTTGTCGATTCAGTCTGAGAGCAGTGAACATGTGACTGTCCTGTCAATTCCTGTCATCACTGTTTATATATTTTACTGCAGATAAAACCTAGTCAACCTGAAGTGTGGGTGTCCGTGTGCCTTTCTTCTGGGCGGCTATGTGAAGTTGGTTACACCAGGTGCCTGTACTACAGAAACACTGCTAATCCAACAATAGTGCTAGGTGCCTGTACTACAGAAACACTGCTAATCCAACAATAGTGCTAGGTGCCTGTACTACAGAAACACTGCTAATCCAACAATAGTGCTAGGTGCCTGCACACTTGAATTAAAGGGGAACTACTCTCAAAAATCTAGATTTTTCCCAAACCTCAATTGTAGTCTCCTGATGTGGTTTAAGCATTGTTATGGACTTAGAACATACAATTGTATTATTTTTCTGTTTAAAAAAAGTCTGACTTTGAGAACAAAAACCTGAAAAAAAGAGAAATTTTGAAACCTGTGAATTTCTAACTCAGTTTCTCTGTTTCAATAATAGTAATACTATTATCCTACTGACCAGTACAGCTTGGGTTGGTCTACTATTATCCTACTGAACAGTACAGCTTGGGTTGGTCTACTATTATCCTACTGAACAGTACAGCTTGGGTTGGTCTACTATTATCCTACTGAACAGTACAGCTTGGGTTGGTCTACTATTATCCTACTGAACAGTACAGCTTGGGTTGGTCTACTATTATCCTACTGAACAGTACAGCTTGGGTTGGTCTACTATTATCCTACTGAACAGTACAGCTTGGGTTGGTCTACTATTATCCTACTGAACAGTACAGCTTGGGTTGGCCTGACTGTGAAAGACCAATATGGGATTCATCATTTTAGGTCATTCAGAGTGTATATCACTGTTTCTCATGCTTTTCACACAGGGTGCCTTTCCTTCTCTGGGCCGTTTGGGAAATGTTTTACTAAATTAGAGTACTGTGTACCCACTTCTCCAGGCAGCACTACACCACTGACCTACACAACAGCTTTCAACATACCAGTATTTAGTTTGGAAACTTTCAAAAGAAATGCTGGTATAAATAATACAATATTAAAATACGTCAAATTATACATTTATTTGCTCCAAAAGTGGTTGCAATGCTGTGAAAAACAGTTGTACTGAACTACATTGCTAAAATAATCGATATTCTCAAAGTCGAGCTTGTCTTTCCAGGGGGACTCTTATTTAGAAGAAAATAATCTGCTGTTGTTCTGCCAGCATATTATCCTGCTGCTAGGACAAAGGTAATCCAGCATTTACTCTTGAATAATTGTATGGTGAGCTTCAAGGTACAAACTGCACATATACAGAGAGAGGTAGATCACTAAGAGGTTCTTTCCACAAGGGGGCGACGAATGCCAGTTAATATTCCAGAATAGAGCACCATAAAATGTATAGGCTAAGAAGTGGTTGCAATGCTGTGAAAAACAGTTGTACTGAACTACAGTGCTAAAATAATTGATATTGTCAAAGTTGAGCTTGTCTTTGCAGGGGGGACTCTTATTTAGAAGAAAATAATCTGATGTTGTGCTGCTAGCAGAACAGTAATATAGGCTTCTAACCTCAACTATTTGTACGGTGTGCTGCGAGGTACAAACTGCAGAGAAATCTATATAGAGTGAGATCATAAATAGGTTATTTCCACAAGGGGGCGACAAACGCCAGGTAATATTACAGAATAGAGCACCACATAATTTATAGGCTCCCTTTACCAAGTGGTCAATTTGGAGATCCTCAGGCCTGGGCCAGGGTTGCGTCCCAAAAGTATTTACTGCTTCCTGAAGTGTGCACTCGTTCACTACTCCCCATAAAGTGTAAAAGCATTGGATTGGTGAAGGTGTAGGTTATAGCATGAGTTTCCATACTAATCAATTCCTGTCAAATCCTGTCCATGAAGGGAAGTGAACAAGTGCACACTTAGGGAGGAAGGAGAGGTTATTGGGGCACAGCCCAGGTATGCAGACGTTTCCCCAGCCCAGGTATGCAGACGTTTCCCCAGACCAGGTATGCAGACGTTTCCCCAGCCCAGGTATGCAGACGTTTCCCCAGCCCAGGTATGCAGACGTTTCCCCAGCCCAGGTATGCAGACGTTTCCCCAGACCAGGTATGCAGACGTTTCTCCAGCCCAGGTATGCAGACGTTTCCCCAGCCCAGGTATGCAGACGTTTCCCCAGACCAGGTATGCAGACGTTTCCCCAGCCCAGGTATGCAGACGTTTCCCCAGCCCAGGTATGCAGACGTTTCCCCAGCCCAGGTATGCAGACGTTTCCCCAGACCAGGTATGCAGACGTTTCCCCAGCCCAGGTATGCAGACGTTTCCCCAGCCCAGCACCACTTCAACAAATACCTATCAATCAATATATCATCAAATCCTTGATGATTAGACAATTAGACAAACACTTCAACAAATACCTATCAATCAATATATCATCAAATCCTTTATGATTAGACAATTTGACTTCAGGCGTTTCACTGGTGGTCTGGAACAAAATCCTGCAAACCCTGTATCTCTCCAGGGTTGGTGGGTGACTGTATCTCTCCAGGGTTGGTGGGTGACTGTATCTCTCCAGGGTTGGTGGGTGACTGTATCTCTCCAGGGTTGGTGGGTGACTGTATCTCTCCAGGGTTGGTGGGTGACTGTATCTCTCCAGGGTTGGTGGGTGACTGTATCTCTCCAGGGTTGGTGGGTGACTGTATCTCTCCAGGGTTGGTGGGTGACTTCTGGACCCTGATCAGACATGGAGTAGTTGGCTCTGCATTTACACTGGGGCTCTGGGGCTCTGTTCACAAACACAAACAGACCCCACAGAGCCCCAGGACAGCAAACATATTAGACCCAACCAAATCATGAGAAAACAAAAAGATAATTACTTGACACATTTGAAAGAATTAACAAAAAAAAAGAGCAAACTAGAATGCTATTTATCCCTGAACAGAGAGTACACAGTGGCAGAATACCTGACCACTGTCACTGACCCAAACTTAAGAAAAGCTTTGACTATGTACAGACTCTGTGAGTTAGCCTTGCTATTGAGAAAGGCCGCCGTAGGCAGACCTCAAATCAAATCAAATTGTATTAGTTATGAGCCCCTAACCAACAATGCAGTTTAAAAAAAGAATAAGAATAGGAAATGAAAGTAACAAGTAATTAAAGAGCAGCAGTAAAATAACAATAGCAGGACTATATACAGGTGGGTACCTGGCTCTCAAGAGAAGACAGGCTATGTGCACACAGCCCACAAAATGAGGTGGAAACTGAGATGCACTTCCTAACCTCCTGCCAAATGTATGACCAGTTCATTCATACTGTATGTTGTAGTCTGTCCAAGAGGGGAATCACACAGACTGATCTCAGTTAATTCATACTGTATGTTGTAGTCTGTCCAAGAGGGGAATCACACAGACTGATCTCAGTTAATTCATACTGTATGTTGTAGTCTGTCCAAGAGGGGAATCACACAAGACTGATCTCAGTTAATTCATACTGTATGTTGTAGTCTGTCCAAGAGGGGAATCACACAAGACTGATCTCAGTTAATTCATACTGTATGTTGTAGTCTGTCCAAGAGGGGAATCACACAAGACTGATCTCAGTTAATTCATACTGTATGTTGTAGTCTGTCCAAGAGGGGAATCACAGACTGATCTCAGTTAATTCATACTGTATGTTGTAGTCTGTCCAAGAGGGGAATCACACAAGACTGACAGCCTGTAATTTTATTAAAAACATTCAGTTGATTACATGGCAGTTTAGAGAGCAACATCATAACAATAATCTACATCATAATCAATAATCAATATCATAACATTTATAATCAATATCTATATACTACTAACAACATCATAACAATAATCTACATCATAATGAATATCATAACATTTATAATCAATAACATCATTATCTATATACTACCAACAACATCATAACAATAATCTACATCATAATCAATATCATAACATTTATAATCAATAACATCATTATCTATATACTACTAACATCATCATAACAATAATCTACATCATAATCTATATCATAACATTTATAATCAATAACATCATTATCTATATACTACTATCAACATCACAACAATAATCTACATCATAATCAATATCATAACATTTATAATCAATAACATCATTATCTATATACTACTAACAACATCACATGGCAGGAACTGCCTACATTATTATGCATATTATTTGTTAATTATGGTAATTAAGATAAGCAGGACATTTTTTAAATATATTTTCTTATAGCTATATAATAATGCTAATCGATGTGAGGGTGATGGAATGCGTTTGTCTGCTGATCTGCTTCTGTTCTGTGGGTTTCACTGTGGGGTCTTTTCAAAGGATGGGGGTGGTCTGCCGGTCACTGGGATGACAACCCAACTTAGGATGGGGAGGGGTTTTAGAGGACTGAATAGTGGGGAACAATTGGAGGGTTACTTAGTAACAATGCACATATCATGGTACAGCTATATGAACACTCAATCACTATGGTACTTTTTAACAGTGAGTTTACAAACGTATATTGATAAATATAATTGAAAGTTGTGTCTCATTATGGTAAGTGGTGAAATAAGTATAGACAGTTATAATTGTAATGGCTTAGCAGATAATAAGAATAGACAATCAGTATTTACCTGGCTGAAAGAGAAGGAATATAATATCTATTATTTACAGGAAACTCAATAAACAATTTTAGATGAAGTTGTGTAGAAAAAGAACTGGGGGGGTGAAATATATTTCTCCCATGGTCAACGAAATTCAAAAAGGTGATATTAATTAACAGTAATTTTGATAGATGGATGATTTTAAAGATAGATGGATGAAGGTAGATGGATGATTTTAAAGATGTTATTGGACCATAAACAGACAGGGCTCATTAACCTATACATTCCAAATAATGATGATCCAGGCTTCTTTGAAAATATATAGAATCATTTATCAACCCTACAAGCAACACAAGACTCTATTATTATGGTGTCAGATTATAATACGGTTTTAGATATCTCTATGGAATGTAAAGGAAATCACACTACAAACTATCACCCTCATTTACTTAAGGAAATCATGAATGTCATGGATATATTGGAACTAAAGGAAATATGGAGGTTAAATATCCTGACCTAGTGAGATATACATGGAGGAGGTTTAATGTCCTGACCTAGTGAGATATACATGGAGGAGGTTTCATATCCTGACCTAGTGAGATATACATGGAGGAGGTTTAATGTCCTGACCTAGTGAGATATACATGGAGGAGGTTTAATATCCTGACCTAGTGAGATATACATGGAGGAGGTTTAATATCCTGACCTAGTGAGATATACATGGAGGAGGTTTAATATCCTGACCTAGTGAGATATACATGGAGGAGGTTTAATATCCTGACCTAGTGAGATATACATGGAGGAGGTTTAATATCCTGACCTAGTGAGATATACATGGAGGAGGTTTAATATCCTGACCTAGTGAGATATACATGGAGGAGGTTTAATATCCTGACCTAGTGAGATATACATGGAGGAGGTTTAATATCCTGACCTAGTGAGATATACATGGAGGAGGTTTAATATCCTGACCTAGTGAGATATACATGGAGGAGGTTTAATATCCTGACCTAGTGAGATATACATGGAGGAGATTTAATTTCCTGACCTAGTGAGATATACATGGAGGTGGCTTAATGTCCTGACCTAGTGAGATATACATGGAGGAGGTTTAATATCCTGACCTAGTGAGATATACATGGAGGTGGCTTAATGTCCTGACCTAGTGAGATATACATGGAGGTGGCTTAATGTCCTGACCTAGTGAGATATACATGGAGGAGGTTTAATGTCCTGACCTAGTGAGATATACATGGAGGAGGTTTAATACCCTGACCTAGTGAGATATACATGGAGGAGGTTTAATATCCTGACCTAGTGAGATATACATGGAGTAGGTTTAATATCCTGACCTAGTGAGATATACATGGAGTAGGTTTAATATCCTGACCTAGTGAGATATACATGGAGGAGGTTTAATGTCCTGACCTAGTGAGATATACATGGAGGAGGTTTAATATCCTGACCTAGTGAGATATACATGGAGGAGGTTTAATATCCTGACCTAGTGAGATATACATGGAGGAGGTTTAATATCCTGACCTAGTGAGATATACATGGAGTAGGTTTAATGTCCTGACCCAGTGAGATATACATGGAGGAGGCTTAATGTCCTGACCTAGTGAGATATACATGGAGTAGGTTTAATGTCCTGACCTAGTGAGATATACATGGAGTAGGTTTAATCAAGCTAGTCATTTTGACTACTTTCTTATGTCGTTCTCTCTGGCACCAAAAGGTAAAATAATGTTGATGGGGGACATATATTAGCATATATATTACTCTACCATAATTTCCACGTGGGTGAGGATATTGGACATTTAATCAAAGCCTATTGGAAGATAACTTGTTTTTAACAAGGACAGAAGAATTTATAACCTACTTTTTCAGACATAACATAGATAGAGCAGATCACCTTATTGTATGGGCCACTTTTAAATGTACCTTCAGAGCAAATGCAATACAGTAATCGCTAAAACAAAACAATTTAGGTCAAAATAGTCCATATTAACAAAGGAAATGGCAGGACTAACAGTACAGTTAGGTAGCAATACAAACTGTACCTTAGAGTCTCAGATTAAAATGGAGGAAAAACAAAAAGAAATGGAGGGAGGAACTTATTCAAGAAAGATCCAGTGTAACATATTATAAAAATCTTCAACATAGAAGTGCTGCCAAAAAATGTTTTATGAACCTTGCTACACATTACAGATTCACCCATGATTCACCAAATGTTACTTTGATAGAGGAAGTAAAGCACTTGATGTTTTCGTTTCAGTCTCCTCCATCTCCACTAACCGAAGCTACGTGTTTGGATATTTTTTCTATTCATAATGTCAAATGAACAGCTGTACTGTAACGGCTGATTTCCTCCTCTTCGTCTGAAGAGGAGGTGTAGGGATCGGACCAAGACGCAGAGTGGAAAGTGTCCATGATTTATTAACAATAAACTGAACACTACACGAAACAAAATAACAAAAGCAAATCAAACCGAAAGACAGTCCCGTGTGGCACGAACACTGACACGAAATACAAACACCCACAAACACACACGTGAAACCCCGGCTGCCTAAGTATGATTCTCAATCAGGGACAACGATTGACAGCTGCCTCTGATTGAGAATCATACCAGGCCGAACACACAAAACCCCAACATAGAAAACAACACATAGACAACCCACCCAACTCACGCCCTGACCATACTAAATAAATACAAAACAAGAGAAAACAGGTCAGGAACGTGACATGTACAGAAGACTCATGTGAAGGCCAAATTACAGAGGAGTAACTCCAGGCCTGGAGGGCCTACCAGTGGGGGTTATAACAAACCTTTTAGATATACTCAGAGGACCGTTATCAGCATGTTTTAACCACTCCTATAGAAATGGTCCATTATCAGATACTCAACAAGAAGGTCTGATTTCATTATTACTGAAACACGATCCAAGTGGTTAATATAAAGATCCAGTCCATTTAAAACATCGGAGGCATCTTACACTTCAGTTTTGAGATGCAAAAAATTATAGCAAAATGTGTAGCGCATAGAATTTAAAAGGTATTGTCAGATATTATTCATCCTAATCAGACAGGTTTTTTCATGGACGATACATTGGAGATAATATTAGACAAGTACTGGAAACAATAGAACGCTATGCAGAATCTGGGAAACCAGGCCTGGTATTCATAGCTGACTTTGAAATGGTTTTTGATAAAGTACAACTGGAATTTATATATAAATGCCTGGAATATTTACATTATGGAGAATACTTATACTATGGGTTAAAGTTATGTATAGTAACCCTAGGTGTAAAATCGTAAATAATGGCTACTTCTCAGAAAGTTTTTGTCACGACTTCCGCAAAAGACGGTCCCTCTCCTTGTTCGATCGGCATTCGGTGGTCGACGTCACCGGCCTTCTAGCCTTCACCGATCCACTTTTCATTTTCCATTTGTTTTGTCTTTGATTTTTACACACCTGGTTTCAATTCCCTCATTACATGTTCATTATTTAACCCTCTGGTTTCCTCCATGTTTGTGTGCGTGTTTGTTTTATTGTAAGGCTGTATCTGACAGCTGGTATATTGTTGCCCGGTTTTGTATTTACGCCCGTTAATTTCGTGGTACCAGTATTTTTCTAGCACCATAGCATTGTGTTTATACTGGTGTTTTCTTGTATTAAATACCTTGTCCACGCATCTCTGCTCTCCTGCGCCTGACTCCATTCACCAGATACCCACAGCCTTGACAGTTTTAAACTATCTAGAGGAGTTAAACAAGGTTGTCCACTATCGGCATATCTATTTATTATGGCCATCAAAATGTTAGCTATTAAAATCCGATCCAATAACAATATCAAGGGGTTAGAAATCCAGGGCTTAAAAACAAAGGTGTCGTTGTACACTGATGATTCATGTTTTCTATTAAATCCACATTTTGGATCCCTCCACATCCTCATAAAGGATCTAGATACTTTTAATAACCTCTCTGGATTACAACCAAATTATATGATAAGTGTACTATATTAAAAATACAACTGTGACATTACTGTGTAGTTTACCAATAAAATGGTCTGATGCTGATGTGGACATACTCGGTATACATATCCAGAAAGAAACAAATTAACTCACTCTAATACATTTTAATAGATGTTTAGCAGAAATAGATAAGATCTTGCGACCATGGAAAGGAAAAAACCTGTCTATTAGTGGAAAAATCACCCTGATTAACTCTTTAGTCATATTCCAGTTTACCTATTTTCTTATGGTCTTGCCGACACCTGGCGACCAGTTTTTTAAATTAAATGAGCAACGAATATTCCATTTGATTTGTAATGGTAAGCCAGACAAAATTTAACAGGCCTATTTATATAATGAATATGAATTCTGAGGGCAGAAATTATTAAATATTAAAGCATTAGACCTCTCACTAAAGGCTTCAGTCATACAAAAAGTATATTTAAATCCAAACTGGGTCTCTAGCAGATTAGTAAGAATGTCTCACCCCAAGTTCAGTTACCTGTGATGGTGAGAGGAACTCACTCTCAGAGGAGAAGTTATGAGAGAACATAAAACGTAGCGCCTCAACTACTTTCCTCATTTAGATATGACAATAACATGACATGTGACAGTGGTAGTGAGTAGAGACGTTCACTGAGATAACACTCAAATACGTAAGCATTCTGGGATATTTAACTTGTATTTGATTCCTACTTGACTGAGTGATCTATTTTGCAAAGCAGACTGACAAGCTAAACAGTCATCATGAGAGGTGCAGAGGAAGTTGTATGAATGAAGGAAATCAGTTGAATATAATTATAATATGTTGATATTTCCTGAGCAGATCACTGTGAGTCCAGGAAGGAGATATACTATAAGGCCAAAATAATGTGGATATCTGTAGCGAGTTTTGCAACTGAGGACACATGATTCTTACGCTCTACGCACTTCAGCACTTGCTGGTCCTGTCCCGTGTGCTTGTGTGGCTTCATTTTGCAGCTGAATCACTGTTGCTCCTAGGAGCGCCACGTTGAAAGTCACTGAGCTCTTCAGTAAGGCCATTCTACTGCCAATCTATGGAGATTGGACCGCTATGTGCTTGATTTAATACACCTGTCAGCAACAGGTGTGCTGAAATAACCAAATACACTACTGCCCACATACTTTTGGCCATGTAGTGTACCTTGTTATTACCTGAGCAGATCACTGTGAATCCAGAAAGGCGACCAGACGTTCTGGAACACTCCCTCAGTGCAGACTCAGACCCAGAACAGGAAACTCCATACACTCCAGTGGTGTTTCCAGGTAGTACTGAAACAGTGGAGCCACAACCCAGCTGTCTACACACTACAGCAGCTATAGCCTCCTGGTTCCAGTTTTCAGCTCCCACAGTCCTCCACTCTCCCTGGTCGTACCGCTCCACTCCACCAGCACAGCGACTGCCTCCTCCCACCAGCCTCACATCATCAGGCTCTGAGAAAAGAAAAGAGAGAGACAGTAATCTTACTATTTTCTCACTAAAACACACCTATATTGTCTCTCATATTCTTCACTCCAGGTGAGAAACAATGTTGATTGAGTGACAAACTGTTTCTTACCTGAGCAGGTGAGTCCAACAGCATTACCAGGTAGGCAGGTGTTGTTTTTTCTGTCTGAGGTGTCACAGTCCAGGAGAAGGGACTCTTTGCCTTTACACTGGAAGTCTTTATCCCAGGTCTGACCCTCACCTCCTCCATAGAGCCCCCCCTGTAGAGCTGCAGGAGCCCCACAGCCAAGCTCCCTACAGACTACCTCTGCATCCTGCCGGTCAAAGTCAGGTTCACACACTGAGGCCCAGGACTGATTGGACTTCACCTCCACTCTCCCAGAGCAGAGACCAGCTCCATCCACAAGCCGCACAGACTCTGGAGAAAAAGAGTTGGTTGAACATTCAATCAGTTTTGTTGATGACACTGTCAAGGACTAAACACAAATATGTTGGATAAAAGATTGTAGTTTGCTATGTTTGATAGTGTAAGAGGTAGAAATGGGTTCTTAGTCACTCAGGATAGGGCTGGGAATAATGCAGGCAGGAGACAGGAATAAGTTCACTTCACTTTATAGAAAATAAACAGCTGGACATCCATCAGGCAGCTTCACTTCAGTACCATCTGAACTACAATGATCTGCCCATGAACATCTCCCATAAACCAATATGACAAACATAAATATAATGTTTAAATACATCTGACATCTCTCCCTCTATTTAAATGAAATAAAAACACATAAAACATGATACATGGTAATATTGTATAATGTACAAATAAATCTCTCAATATGACCAGTCTCTTACCTGAACAGGTCACATGATGATAATATTCACCATCACAGTTCTTTCTTCCTTCATCTTTGTAACACTGTCCAATAGACTCATCTCCATATAAACTGCAGCTAACATATATTCTTCTTCCATCTTCAACCAGAGGTCCTCTAGATACATCTACAAAATTCCCACAGTCCAGCTCTCTACAGACAACCTTGGCCTCTTTCATGCCCCACCACCCAGGACATAGTCCGAACCACTCTCCTCTGTTGAAGACTTCCACTGTCCCAGAACAGGAAGTGGTCCCATTCACCAGTCTGACTGAGAGTTCAGCTGTAAACAGCAGAGAGGAAAACACAGTGGTGAGGACAGATGATGACAGTGATTCTGTTATTCTAACAGCAGTAATGCTTTGTGGTTGACAAGTATTAGTAGTTCCATAAAACAGTACTTGTTATTGGGTTTAGAATGGTTTGTATGGACACATGAATTTCTCCATGTGGGATAATAAAGTTGACTAATATTGAACTGCTATAATCACTGTAGATTTATACTCTACCTACCTGGTGGACGGACGCTTTGAGCCTGGAGATCTGAGGAGAATGAGAGAGATAGAGGAGAAAGAGACAGAGAGATAGAGAGAAACAAAGGAGAAAGGGAGGAGTCAGAGGAAGAGAGAGACAGAGGAGAAAGGGAGGAGTCAGAGGAAGAGAGAGACAGAGGAGAAAGGGAGGAGTCAGAGGAAGAGAGAGACAGTGGAGAAAGGGAGGAGTCAGAGGAAGAGAGAGACAGAGGAGAAAGGGAGGAGTCAGAGGAAGAGAGAGACAGAGGAGAAAGGGAGGAGTCAGAGGAAGAGAGAGACAGAGGAGAAAGGGAGGAGTCAGAGGAAGAGAGAGACAGAGGAGAAAGGGAGGAGTCAGAGGAAGAGAGAGACAGAGGAGAAAGGGAGGAGTCAGAGGAAGAGAGAGACAGAGGAGAAAGGGAGGAGTCAGAGGAAGAGAGAGACAGAGGTTAAATGAACATCAACATGACCTTTCATGATGTGATGGGAAGACAGGCTTATCGTTGGTATGGTGCAACAAAACCCATGTGTAAACACATTCCCCTTCCAACTCTTTACAGATTAGTTTATTTTTAATTAATACATTTGGTTGTGTGTGTTTTTTTTTTTATTCTTCATTTCAGAGGTCAGGGTCAAGCTGAGCCGAACCAAGAGTGGAAGAGTGGAAAAGGTTACTGGTTGTGATGACATCACTGGTGAGAAGTCAGTAATGAAAAGATATTGAGTTGACGGCATGTTAGTCTGTCAGCCCCATCTCTGTTGACATCTCCCTCTCTCTCCTTTAAAAAGGATAAAACGTTATACATGCAAAATAATCTACAAATGAATCTTGGATAATACAAGTCTCTTCCCTGAACAGATCACATAATGACCAGTCTCTTCCTTGAACAGATCACGTAATGACCAGTCTCTTACCTGAACAGATCACATAATGACCAGTCTCTTCCCTGAACAGATCACATAATGACCAGACTCTTACCTGAACAGATCACATAATGACCAGACTCTTACCTGAACAGATCACATAATGACCAGTCTCTTCCCTGAACAGATCACATAATGACCAGTCTCTTCCCTGAACAGATAACGTAATGACCAATTCTCTTACCTGAACAGATCACATAATGACCAGTCTCTTCCCTGAACAGATCACATAATGACCAGTCTCTTCCCTGAACAGATCACGTAATGACCAGTCTCTTCCCTGAACAGATCACATAATGACCAGTCTCTTCCCTGAACAGATCACATAATGATCAGTCTCTTACCTGAACAGATCACGTAATGACCAGTCTCTTCCCTGAACAGATCACGTAATGATCAGTCTCTTCCCTGAACAGATCACGTAATGACCAGTCTCTTCCCTGAACAGATCACGTAATGACCAGTCTCTTCCCTGAACAGATCACATAATGACCAGTCTCTTACCTGAACAGATCACATAATGATCAGTCTCTTACCTGAACAGATCACATAATGATCAGTCTCTTACCTGAACAGATCACATAATGATCAGTCTCTTACCTGAACAGATCACATAATGATCAGTCTCTTACCTGAACAGATCACATAATGATCAGTCTCTTACCTGAACAGATCACATAATGATCAGTCTCTTACCTGAACAGATCACATAATGATCAGTCTCTTCCCTGAACAGATCACATAATGATCAGTCTCTTACCTGAACAGATCACATAATGATCAGTCTCTTACCTGAACAGATCACATAATGATCAGTCTCTTACCTGAACAGATCACATAATGATCAGTCTCTTACCTGAACAGATCACATAATGATCAGTCTCTTACCTGAACAGATCACATAATGATCAGTCTCTTCCCTGAACAGATCACATAATGATCAGTCTCTTACCTGAACAGATCACATAATGATCAGTCTCATCCCTGAACAGATCACATAATGATCAGTCTCTTACCTGAACAGATCACATAATGATCAGTCTCTTACCTGAACAGATCACATAATGATCAGTCTCTTCCCTGAACAGATCACATAATGATCAGTCTCTTACCTGAACAGATCACATAATGATCAGTCTCTTACCTGAACAGATCACATAATGATCAGTCTCTTACCTGAACAGATCACATAATGATCAGTCTCTTACCTGAACAGATCACATAATGATCAGTCTCTTACCTGAACAGATCACATAATGATCAGTCTCTTCCCTGAACAGATCACATAATGATCAGTCTCTTACCTGAACAGATCACATAATGATCAGTCTCATCCCTGAACAGATCACATAATGATCAGTCTCTTACCTGAACAGATCACATAATGATCATTTCTACCGTCACAGTAACCAGGTCCTCCTTCTCTGAAGCCACACTCTGTAATAGTAGACTCATGTCCCCTGCAACTCTTAATGGCGACTCCTCGTCTTCCATCTTCAACCAGAGGTCCTTCAGAAACAGCTACAGCATTCCCACAGCGCAGCTCTCTACACACAACCATAACATCTTTCATGCTCCACCACCCAGGACATAGACCTGACCACTCTCCTTCATAGAAGACTTCCACTGTCCCAGAACAGGAACTGCGCCCATTCACCAGTCTGACTGAGAGTTCAGCTGTAAACAGCAGAGAGGAAAACACAGTGGTGAGGACAGATGATGACAGTGATTCTGTTATTCTAACAGCAGTAATGCTTTGTGGTCGACAAGTATTAGTAGTTCCATAAAACACTACTTGTTATTGGGTTTTAGAATGGTTTGTATGGACACATGAATTTCTCCATGTGGGTTGACTTAAATTTCTCCATAAAGTTGACTAATATTGAACTGCTATAATCACTGTAGATTTATACTCTACCTACCTGGTGGACTGACGCTTTGAGCCTGGAGATCTGAGGAGAAAGAGAGAGACAGAGACAGAGAGATAGAGAGAAAGAGACAGAGAGAGAGAGAGAAACAAAGGAGAAAGGGAGGAGTCAGAAGAAGAGAGAGACAGAGGTTAAATGAACATCAACATGACCTTTCACGAAGTGATGGGGAAGACAGGCTTATCGTTGGTATGGTGGAACAACACCCATGTGTACATACACTATATATACAAAAGTATGTGGACACCCCTTCAAATTAGTGGATTCTATTTCAGCCACACCCCTTCCTGGCACCCATGTGTCCACACATTCCCCTTCCATGGAAAGGTTAACCATATCTTTGCAGATTAGTTTATTTATAATTTATTACACTTGCTTTCGTCTGTTTTTCAATCATTAGTTTCATAGGTCAGGGTCAAGCTGAGCCGAACCAAGAGTGGAAAAGGCTACTGGTTATGATGACATCACTGGTGAGAATTCAGTAATGACAAGATATTCAGTTGACTGCATGATAGTCTGTCAGCCCCATCTCTGTTGACATCTCCCTTTCTCTCCTCCCCTTCTCTTCCACTCTTCTTCCCTTCCCTTCTTCTCTGTCCCATAGCCACTTGAAGTAGTTTGGGTGTGTAGAAGCTAAACCTAGGGTATGGCTAAATGGGGTGTGTCGAAATACAGCTAAACCTAGGGTATGGCTAAATGGGGTGTGTAGAAATACAGCTAAACCTAGGGTATGGCTAAATGGGATGTGTATAAATACAGATAAACCTAGGGTATGGCTAAATGGGGTGTGTAGAAATACAGCTAAACCTAGGGTATGGCTAAATGGGGTGGGTAGAAATAACCCCACCAGTTGAAGCTCATTTATTGTTCTTAAAAACTCTATAATACTATTTGGAGAACAGCAAAAACTAACATAAATTAATGCCCCCAGACATGAATTATCACTGCAAAATTAGGTTTATATTAGATTTAAAGGTCTGTGGAATGGATGTACAACGTACTACTCAACCTCATCATACAGAGGCTACATTGACTCATTTAGTCTACTGGTGGAACAGTCCAATGAAATAGATGCATAATACACACTTCAATGCTGACTTCAAATACCCACATCGATGTGAAAGTAACCAGAGCATAAAACAGCTGACTGTGAATGTAAACTATGCCAGATAAATCCTAAAGGAATTTCTTAGGCCTTCAATCAACAAGGACACATAACGACAAACTGACTCACCCAAAGAATGAAGAAAATCATGAAATACAAGATGAAAATCTACACCACTCATTCCTTTACTTGACAGTGTTAAATAATACTTGTAAATAATACTTGTATGTGAGAACAAATGTTTCATTTTGGCGTTATAATAAGGTTGGTATCAAGATGGAACATCGTTGTGGAAATCTGTTGCAGCTCAAGTCGACTACAAAATCCACAATGCAATGCTCTCTGTATGGGCTGGCTGGTAGCTAAACGTATCTACACACAATAATACCAAAGACAATATCAGTATGTGAAGTAGCTAACTAGCTGTTAAATCACCTAAACAAACTGCACTATCAATTTAGGAGTCTACAATCTCACCATATTCAACCTGCAGATCGATGTGTCTCACAGAGTGGAATCTAACATTCACAACTTCAGAAATACTTTTGCGGAGATGGGAAGGAAAACGTATACAACATTCATGGGACGCATGGTGCATTCTGGGTGATTCTGGGACAAGGAGAGAAGTCTTTCAAGGATTGAATGGGAGTCTATTGGGCACTAGCTCAAAAACCCAACATTAGCATGAATGGTCAACAAGAACAGACGCCTCACAAGTCATCAACTGGCAGCTTTATTAAATAGTACCCGCAAAACACCAGTCTCAACGTCAACAGTGAAGAGGCGACTCCAGGTTGCTGGCCTTCTAGGTAGTTTCTCTGTCCAGTGTCTGTGTTCTTTTGCCCATCTTAATCTTTTCTTTTTACTGGCCAGTCAGAGAAATGTATTTTTCTTTGCAACTCTGCCTAGAAGGCCAGCATCCCGGAGTCTCCTCTTCACTGTTGACGCTGAGACTGGTGTTTTGCGGGTACTATTTAATTAAGCTGCCAGTTGAGGACTTGTGAGGCATCTGTTTCTCAAACTAGACACTCTAATGTACTTTCCCTCTTGCTCAGTTGTGCACCGGGGCCTCCCACTCCTCTATCTGTTCTGGATAGAGACAGTTTGACCTGTTCCGTGAAGGGAGTAGTACACAGCGTTGTATGAGACCTTCAGTTTCTTGGCAATTTCTCGCATGGAATAGCCTTAATTTCTCAGAACAAGAATAGACTGACGAGTTTCAGAAGAAAGTTCTTTGTTTCTTGCCATTTTGAGCCTGTAATCGAACCCACAAATGTGATGCTCCAGATACTCAACAAGTCTAAAGATGGCCAGTTTTAATGCTTCTTTAACCAGGACAACAGTTTTCAGCTGTGCTAACATAATTGCAAAAGGGTTTTCTAATGATCAATTATCCTTTTAAAGTGCTAAACTTGGATTAGCTAACACAACGTGCATTTGGAATACAGGAGTGATGGTTGCTGATAATGGGCCTCTGTACGCCAATGTAGATATTCCATAAAAAATCAGCCATTTCCAGCTACAATAGTCATTTACAACATTAACAATGTCTGCACTGTATTTCTGATAAATTTCATGTTATTTTAATGGTCCAATTTTTTTGCTTTTCTTTCAAAAACAAGGACATTTCTAAGTGACCACAAACTTTTGAATGGTAGTGTATATATTAGTTTTTTATTCAGATTTGTCAGGGGGTTCTTCAGCACTCTCAGCACCCCTACTTCCTGCGGCTATGCTCTGTCCCCTCCCCTCCTCTCTGTCCCATCTCTCTCTGCTCTTCTCTACTCCTCTCTCTCTTCCCTCTCTCTGCTCCTCTCTACTCCTCTCTCTCTGCTCCTCTCGCTCTCTCTTCCTGACATATAGCATCAGATCTGTTGAATTGGGTAACCGACTTCTAAACCCTCCCCACCTTCTCCTACTCTAACATAAGACCAATATAAAATATAATATATACTCTCAGTCATTTCCATTAAAGGCATATTACGATCAATCATTGACACACTGAATATACAACAGACAGATGCATGACACCATCACAACTTAACTGACATTAGTGCCTGTCCACAGATGGACAGTTAGGCTACAGTAAAGTACATTCACAGGCGATCACATCATTGTCCTGCTTTGAGACAGATTTTTACTGTCTGCTTCCAGTTGCATGTTATTTTACTAGCCCTGCAAATGTCAATACCTTACATTATCAAAACATATCTCATTAACTGTCACAAGATGACTGTGTGATAATGCTCTCGGCAACCGATGTAAACAAAACCTTTAAACAGGTCAAAATTCACAAAGCCGCTGGGCCAGACAGATTACCAGGAAGTGTACTCAAAGCATGTGCGGACCAACTGTCAGGTGTCTTCACTGACATGTTCAACTTCTCCCTGACTGAGTCTGTAATACCAACATGTTTCAAGCAGACCACCATAGTCCCTGTGCCCAAAGGAAGCAAAGGTAACCTGCCAAAATGATTACCGCCCCGTGGCACTCACGTCGGTAGCCATGAAGTGTTTTGAAAGGCTGGTCATGGCTCATATCAACAGCATCCTCCTGGACACTGTAGACCCACTCCAATTTGCATACCGCCCCAACAGATCCACAGATGGCGCAATCTCAATCGCATGCCACACCGCCCTTTCTCACCTAGACAAAAGGAACATCTATGTGAGAATGCTGGTCATCGACTACAGCTCAGCGTTCAACACCATAGTGCCCACAAAGCTCATCACAAAGCTAAGGACTCTGGGACTAAACACCTCCCTCTGCAACTGGATCCAGGAATTCTTGACGGACCACCCCCAGGTGGTAAGAGTAGGCAACAACACGTCTTCCACGCTGATCCTCAATACTGGGGCCCCTCAGGGGTGTGTACTCATGTCTTCTCCTGTATTTCCTGTTCACCCACGACTGCGTGGCCAAACACGACTCCAACACCATCATTAAGTTTGCTGACGACACAACAGTGGTAGGCCTGATCACCAACAACGATGAAATGGCCTATAGGGAGGATGTCAGAGACCTGGCCGTGTGGTGCCAGGGCAACAACCTCTCCCTCAATGTGAGCAAGACAAAGGAGCTGATCGTGGACTACAGGAAAAGGCAGGTCGATCAGGCCCCCATTAAAATCGACGGGGCTGTAGTGGAGCTGGTCGAGAGTTTCAAGTTCCTTGGTGTCCACATCACCAACGAACTATCATGGTCCAAACATACGAAGACAGTCGTGAAGAGGGCACGACAAAACCTTTTCTCCCTCAGGAGACTGAAAAAAGGATCTACAGCTGCACCATCGAGAGCATCCTGACCGGTTGCATCCCCGCCTGGTATGGCAACTGCTCAGCATCTGACCGTAAGGTGCTACAGGGGTAGTGCGAACGGTCCAGTACATCACTGGTGCCAAGCTTCCTGCCATCCAGGACCTATATAATAGGCGGTGTAAGAGGAAGCCCATAAAATTGTCAGAGACTCCAGTCAACCAAGTTATAGACTGTTTTCTCTGCTACCGCATGGCAAGCGGTACCGGGGCACCACGTCTAGGACCAAAAGGCTCCCCAACAGCTTCTACCTTTAAGCCGTTAGACTGCTGAACAATTCATAAAATCACCTACATGTACAGATTACCTCAAATAGCCTGTACCCCTGCACACTGACTCAGTACCGGTGCCCCCTGTATATAGCCTCATTATTCTTATTCTTATTGTGTTACTTTTTATTATTTCTTTTTATTTTAGTCTACTTGCTAAATATTTTTTTCTTCTTGAACTGCACTGTTGGTTAACCAGTTTTGGCTGCAGCCCGACGCCGGTACACTTATGACAACATCCAGCTCAAGTGCAGGGCGCGAAATTCAAAATATATATATTTTTAAATATTTAACTTTCACACATTAACAAGTCCAATACAGCATATGAAAGGTACACATCTTGTGAATCCAGCCAACATGTCCGATTTTTTAAATGTTTTACAGGGAAGACACAATATGTAAATCTATTAGCTAACCACGTTAGCAAAAGACACCACTTTTTTACTCCACCACTTTTTTACTCCATCAGTAGCTATCACAAACTCGACCAAATAAACATATAAATAGCCACTAACCAAGAAACAACTTCATCAGATGACAGTCTGATAACATATTTATTGTATAGCATATGTTTTGTTCGAAAAATTTGCATATTTCAGGTATAAATCATAGTTTACATTTCAGCTACAATCAGAAATTGCACCGAAAGCAGCCATAATATTTACAGACACCAACGTCAAATACCTAATTACTCATCATAAAACATTTCTGAAAAAGACATAGTGTACAGCAATTGAAAGACAGGCATCTTGTGATTCCAGACAATATTTCCGATTTATTAAATGTTTTACAGCGAAAACAAAATGTAGCGTTATATTAGCGTAGCCACAATAGCCAGAAACACTTGGGCGCCGACGACCAGTTCACATGCACGACAGATATTAGAAATAGCATCATAAAATGTTTCTTACTTTTGGTGATCTTCCGTCAGAATGTTGGACAAGGTGTCCTTTGTCCAGAACAGTCGTTGTTTGGATCTGGAACGGCAAATATCCCTCTTGATTTAGCATGGGCACTAGCCAAGTGGCACGGATCTCTCCAACGTCAACAAAGTCAGAGAACGGAACACGGCAAAACTCCCGAAAATTTCAATAATCTGATTAAACTATATTGAAAAAACATACTTTACGATGATATGGTCACATGTATCAAATAAATTCAAAGCCGGAGATAGTAGTCGCCTATAACGGCAGCTAAACAGAAGGCAATCCCACTGTCCACCTCGCGCTCCCCAGAGTACCGGAAATGAGGGACACGTCATACAAAGAGCTTGTATTCCACTTCAGACCAAGATAAACACTAAATTTCTTCTCTCACAGCCTCTTGACATCCAGGGGAAGATCTATGAAGTGCACGTATACTCTTACGTATCATGCCCATTTATAGGCAGGAAGAAGAACAGAGCCTCGATTTCAGACTTTCCACTTCCTGGTCAGGAAGTTTGTGCCAAATGAGTTCTGTTTGACTCACAGATATAATTCAAACGGTTTTAGAAACTAGAGAGTGTTTTCTATCCAATAGTAATAATAATATGCATTTTGTACGAGCAAGAATTGAGTACGAGGCCGTTTGAAATGGGCACCTTTAATCAGAGCTACTCAATACTGCCCCTGCAGCCATAAAAAGTTCAGTTATGTACTAGACTGGTGGGGGTCAGTGAGAGAGTTGAGTTATGTACTAGACTGGTGGGGGTCAGGGAGTGAGTTGAGTTATGTACTAGACTGGTGGGGGTCAGGGAGAGAGTTTAGTTATGTACTATACTGTTGGGGGTCTGGGAGAGAGTTGAGTTATGTACTAGACTGGTGGGGGTCAGGGAGAGAGTTGAGTTATGAACTAGACTGGTGGGGGTCAGGGAGAGAGTTAAGTTATGTACTAGACTGCTGGGGGTCAGTGAGAGAGTTGAGTTATGTACTAGACTGGTGGGGGTCAGGGAGTGAGTTGAGTTATGTACTAGACTGGTGGGGGTCAGGGAGAGAGTTTAGTTATGTACTAGACTGTTGGGGGTCTGGGAGAGAGTTGAGTTATGTACTAGACTGGTGGGGGTCAGGGAAAGAGTTAAGTTATGTACTAGACTGGTGGGGGTCAGGGAAAGAGTTGAGTTATGTACTAGACTGGTGGGGGTCGGGGAGAGAGTTAAGTTATGTACTATGCTGGTGGGGGTCAGGGAAAGAGTTAAGTTATGTACTAGACTGGTGGGGGTTGGGGAAATAGTTCAGTTATGTACTAGACTGGTGGGGCCGGGGAGAGAGTTGAGTTATGTACTAGACTGGTGTGGGTCAGGGGGAGAGTTGAGTTATGTACTAGACTGGTATCGGTCAGGGAGAGAGTTGAGTTATGTACTAGACTGGTGGGGGTCAGGGAGAGAGTTGAGTTATGTACTAGACTGGTGGGGGTCAGGGAGAGAGTTGAGTTATGTACTAGACTGGTGGGGGTCGGGGAGATAGTTAAGTTATGTACTAGACTGGTGGGGGTCGGGGAGATAGTTAAGTTATGTACTAGACTGGTGGGGGTTGGTGAAAGAGTTGAGTTATGTACTAGACTGGTGGGGGTCGGGGAGAGAGTTAAGTTATGTACTAGACTGATGGGGGTCAGGGAGAGAGTTAAGTTATGTACTAGACTGGTGGGGGTCGGTGAGAGAGTTAAGTTATGTACTAGACTGATGGGGGTCAGGGAGAGAGTTAAGTTATGTACTAGACTGTTGGGGGTCGGGGAGAGAGTTAAGTTATTTACTAGATGTCATGCCCTGGCCTTAGTATTCTTTGTTTTCTTTATGTTTTTTAGTTAGGTCAGGGTGTGACATGGGGAATGTATGTGTTTTTGTAGTGTCTAGTGTAGTTGTCTAGTTATGTCTATGGCTGCCTAGATTGGTTCTCAATTAGAGGCAGCTGTGGTTCATTGTCTCTGATTGAGAGCCATATTTAAGGCAGTCATAGGCATTGGGGTTTGGTGGGTAATTGTCTGTGTCTATGTTGCATGTTTGCACTTAGTCTTTGATAGCTTCACGTTCGTCTGTTTGTTGTTTTGTTTCGTTGTTCTTCTTCTAATAAAGAGAAGATGTATTTTTCACACGCTGCGCCTTGGTCCTCTCTCTCACCCATAGACGATCGTGACACTAGACTGGTGGGGGTCAGGGAGAGAGTTAAGTTATGTACTAGACTGGTGTGGGTCAGGGAGAGAGTTAAGTTATGTTCTAGACTGATGGGGCAGGGAGAGAGTTGAGTTATATACTAGACTGGTGGGGGTCAGGGAGAGAGTTGAGTTATATACTAGACTGGTGGGGCTCAGGGAGAGAGTTGAGTTAAGACTCGTGCAGCGGTGGAAAAAGTATTAAATTGTCATACTTGAGTAAAAGTATAGATACCTTAATAGAAAATGACTCAGTAAAATATTACTTGAATAAAACCCTAAAAGTATTTGGTTTTAAATATACTTATTAAGTATCAAAAGTAAATGGATATGTTCAAATGTACTTATCACAATTCTCTAGTTTTTTTTTTTTTAAATTGACGGATTGCCGGGTGCAAGCTCCAACACTCAACCATAATTTACAAACGAAGCATTTGTGTTTAGTGAGTGTTTGTGTTCTGCCAGATCAGAGGTCAGGGATGACCAGAGATGTTCTCTTGATAAGTGTGTTTAGTGAGTGTTTGTGTTCTGCCAGATCAGAGGTCAGGGATGACCAGAGATGTTCTCTTGATAAGTGTGTGAATTAGACCATTTTCCTTTCAAAATGTAACGAATACTTTTGGCTGTCAGGAAAAATGTATGGAGTAAAAAGTACTTTAGGAAGGTAGTGAAGTAAAAGTTGGCAAAAATATGCATGGTACAGTACAGATACCCTAAAAAACGACTTAAGTAGTACTTTAAATTAATTTTGCTTAAGTACACCACTGGACTGTTGGGGGTCAGGGAGAGAGTTGAGTTGTGTACTAGACTGGTGGGGGTCTGGGAGAGAGTTGAGTTATGAGCTAGACTGGTGGGGGTTGGGGAGAGAGTTGAGTTATGTACTAGACTGGTGGGGGTCAGGGAGAGAGTTGAGTTATGAGCTAGACTGGTGGGGGTTGGGGAGAGAGTTGAGTTATGTACTAGACTGGTGGGGGTCTGGGAGTGAGTTGAGTTATGTACTAGACTGATGGGGGTTGGGGAGAGAGTTGAGTTATGTACTAGACTGGTGGGGGTCTGGGAGTGAGTTGAGTTATGTACTAGACTGGTGGGGGTTGGGGAGAGAGTTCAGTTATGTACTAGACTGGTGGGGGTCTGGGAGTGAGTTGAGTTATGTACTAGACTGGTGGGGGTTGGGGAGAGAGTTGAGATATGTACTAGACTGGTGGGGGTCTGGGAGTGAGTTGAGTTATGTACTAGACTGGTGGGGGTCTGGGAGTGAGTTGAGTTATGTACTAGACTGGTGGGGGTTAGGGAAAGAGTTCAGTTATGTACTAGACTGGTGGGGGTCAGGGAGAGAGTTCAGTTTTGTACTAGACTGGTGGGGGTTGGGGAGAGAGTTCAGTTATGTACTAGACTGGTGGGGGTCTGGGAGTGAGTTCAGTTATGTACTAGACTGGTGGGGGTCTGTCGTCCAGGCGGCCCTGTTAGCAGTAGTGGGTCAAATCACTGGCGAAGACAATCCAGAAAAAAAATGTGTTGTGATAATTACGTTGTTTGCTCTGTAACCTGTTAATTTATATGCCTTGCGAACGTGATATATATGCCTAAAGGCCGAGACAATTAGAGGACACAGTGGCAGAATAAATTTGTCACCTTTGTTTCATCACAAAACCAGAGAGCAACATCTGTCTGGTGAAGTCCTCTAAACATATTACATGTAACAAACAGTTACATGACCTACAGCATGGTCAAGCAAGGTCATGTTTCTGACATTTTCTGACTACTAAACAACTATTGATTTAGAACCACAGAGTTACAGCAAGTCACAAAGACAACAGGAGCTGCCTCCACTATTCCAGCACCATTTCAACTTTAACATTTCAACATCATCAAATCACCTCTGCTTAGTCTAATACAGTGTGTGTGTGTGTGTGTGTGTGTGTGTGTGTGTGTGTGTGTGTGTGTGTGTGTGTGTGTGTGTGTGTGTGTGTGTGTGTGTGTGTGTGTGTGTGTGTGTGTGTGTGTGTGTGTGTGTGTGTGTGTGTGTGCAAGTAGAAAACAGATGTTGACTCACCCTACTTGTAGAGAAACACCAATGCCATCCTCCTCTTTCATGTATCCTACACGTCTATGACTCTGTCATACAGGACACCATTTTAGTTTTTGTTGTCCTAGGCTATCTAAAATGCTTGCTCGCTAGCCTAACTTCCTTTCATGGGCTAGTTAACATTAGCATACTACATCTACCTACATGTTGAACTTCCATCCTCTCAGCCAATGGATGAATTAATGGTTGGATCAGAATTGCTGTTATAATCATTGGCCTGTACGGAGAATTAAGTAAAACTCAAGTCCAAATCCCTATCTCCATCTATGGCTAATTTAGTAAAGGAACTATATTAGCTCGCTAGACAACAACACAACAAGATGCATTCAAATTATTTCTGTCAATGATGATGTTTTGGCTGATGTGATTGGTCTGAAGCCAAATCCAAACTTGCTTCCCTTGACACTTTTTTTGGTTGTTTAGCCAGGACCATTCACAGCTGAGCTCACTCAGTTTAGCTCAACACTGATTGGCTATTCATTTATTCATTTTTTATCAAGGGAGGCCAAATGCTCGTTGGCTTCTCTTGCATTCAATGCTATGGTCGACAACAATGTCATACTCTTTCTGACCAGACAGCGTCAGATAGATACGCTACACAAACTGAGACTAAGTCGCGCTGTTTTGTTTGCTCAGATGCTTTTTCCGGTGAGATACATTCATCATCTTGAGAATTGAAGGACATTTTTGAAACACAGAGAGACAAATATAAAATAAATAAACCATCTTTCCTCTGCATCCAGGAATACACGCCACTGCTAGGCGTTCTGGATTAAACTTGATACAGAGGATGTCTTAATAAAGACAATCAAAAGTTCAAGGGATACTTCTGGATTTTGGTGATAAGGCCCTTTAGCTACTTCCCAGATGAACTTGTGGATATCATGTTTATGTCCCTGTGTCCAGTATCAAGGCATTTAGAGGTAGTTTAGATAAAGGGCCTCATTGCCAACATCCTGAAGTATTCCTTTAAGTCTTTGTCCTATATTTGTAAGAGTTGTTCATTTGTTAGACTACTGGTTAAAGATGCAACGCAATATTGATAATTTATTTACCCTTTGATCTAGTTAATTCTTATCAATCACTTAAACATACAGTATGTAATAATGATCTCTAACATAGCTTGATGACTGTGGGCATTTTAGCTTATTTTTTGTTGTTCTATAAAGAGACGGCTAGAAGGGTCATGGGTCATTAGATTGTTGTTCTAGAGACGGCTAGAAGGGTCATGGGTCATATTAGATTGTTGTTCTAGAGACGGCTAGAAGGGTCATGGGTCATATTAGATTGTTGTTCTATATAGAGACGGCTAGAAGGGTCATGGTCATATTAGATTGTTGTTCTATATAGAGACGGCTAGAAGGGTCATGGGTCATATTAGATTGTTGTTCTAGAGACGGCTAGAAGGGTCATGGGTCATATTAGATTGTTGTTCTATATAGAGACGGCAAAAGGGTCATGGTCATATTAGATTGTTGTTCTATATAGAGACGGCTAGAAGGGTCATGGGTCATATTAGATTGTTGTTCTATATAGAGACGGCTAGAAGGGTCATGGGTCATATTAGATTGTTGTTCTATATAGAGACGGCTAGAAGGGTCATGGTCATATTAGATTGTTGTTCTATATAGAGACGGCTAGAAGGGTCATGGGTCATATTAGATTGTTGTTCTATATAGAGACGGCTAGAAGGGTCATGGGTCATTAGATTGTTGTTCTATATAGAGACGGCTAGAAGGGTCATGGGTCATATTAGATTGTTGTTCTATATAGAGACGGCTAGAAGGGTCATGGTCATATTAGATTGTTGTTCTAGAGACGGCTAGAAGGGTCATGGGTCATATTAGATTGTTGTTCTAGAGACGGCTATAAGGGTCATGGGTCATATTAGATTGTTGTTCTAGAGACGGCTAGAAGGGTCATGGGTCATATTAGATTGTTGTTCTAGAGACGGCTATAAGGGTCATAGGTCATATTAGATTGTTGTTCTAGAGACAGCTAGAAGGGTCATGGGTCATATTAGATTGTTGTTCTAGAGACGGCTAGAAGGGTCATGGGTCATATTAGATTGTTGTTCTAGAGACGGCTAGAAGGGTCATGGGTCATATTAGATTGTTGTTCTAGAGACGGCTATAAGGGTCATAGGTCATATTAGATTGTTGTTCTAGAGACAGCTAGAAGGGTCATGGGTCATATTAGATTGTTGTTCTAGAGACGGCTAGAAGGGTCATGGGTCATAGTAGATTGTTGTTCTAGAGACGGCTAGAAGGGTCATGGGTCATAGTAGATTGTTGTTCTATATAGAGACGGCTATAAGGGTCATGGGTCATATTAGATTGTTGTTCTAGAGACGGCTAGAAGGGTCATGGGTCATAGTAGATTGTTGTTCTATATAGAGACGGCTATAAGGGTCATGGGTCATATTAGATTGTTGTTCTAGAGACGGCTAGAAGGGTCATGGGTCATATTAGATTGTTGTTCTAGAGACGGCTAGAAGGGTCATGGGTCATATTAGATTGTTGTTCTAGAGACGGCTAGAAGGGTCATGGGTCATATTAGATTGTTGTTCTAGAGACGGCTAGAAGGGTCATGGGTCATATTAGATTGTTGTTCTATATAGACATGGCTAGAAGGGTCATGGGTCATATTAGATTGTTGTTCTAGAGACGGCTAGAAGGGTCATGGGTCATATTAGATTGTTGTTCTATATAGACATGGCTAGAAGGGTCATGGGTCATATTAGATTGTTGTTCTAGAGACGGCTAGAAGGGTCATGGGTCATATTAGATTGTTGTTCCATATAGAGACGGCTAGAAGGGTCATGGGTCATATTAGATTGTTGTTCTATATAGAGACGGCTAGAAGGGTCATGGGTCATATTAGATTGTTGTTATAGAGACGGCTAGAAGGGTCATCGGTCATATTAGATTGTTGTTCTATATAGAGACGGCTAGAAGGGTCATGGGTCATATTAGATTGTTGTTCTAGAGACGGCTAGAAGGGTCATGGGTCATATTAGATTGTTGTTCTAGAGACGGCTAGAAGGGTCATGGGTCATATTAGATTGTTGTTCTGGAGACGGCTAGAAGGGTCATGGGTCATATTAGATTGTGTGGAAATGTAGGAAATTATCTTTCAATTCCCCAAAACATTCTAAGGTTATGTAAAACCAAAGTTGCTCCCCTGGGTGGAGGCATAGGCTAGCGCACCCCTTGGTCCCGAGGACCAGGTTTGGGAATCCTTGTTCTAGTCAAGCGTCTGTGACACAAGTTTACCACCTAGTGGCTATAAGAGGAACTGTCCTGTCAGTGTTGTTTTTACTGCTGGCTCAAAACAACACATGACCTGCATACATGATATGATTCATGTGTGAGTACTAAAAGCATATGAATATAGTATATTATAGTATATTTATTATATATGTGGGTCTGATATGTAAACACTCTTAATGTTTGCTGTTTTATCACTAAGAAGAACATTGGACACTATGTAACCAAACACATGTGAAACTTCATGATATGAGTGATAAGATGTGTTTAAAAATGTGAGTTCTGAACCCTGTAGACTACTGCACTACTTCTGAAGAAGACCAGAGTCATTTCAGAATGAAGACTAGTCTTCAGTCCTGCATCTGTGACACCAGATTATCACCTAGTGGCCATAAGAGGAACTGTCCTGTCAGTGTGTTTTTACTGCTGCCTCAAAACAACACATGACCTGCATACAGGATATGATTCATGTGTGATCATTTTGCAGATCATTTTGCTTATTTTAGCCTAAATTCTCGATACAAGTGGGGTAAGATAAATTAATAAGATGTCTAACCAAGACAAATTGTCTAGTGCACTGGCAAATAATGGCAGATCATGTTGCTGACTTTAACATAAAAAAGGCTTGAAACAGGTCAGAATATCTTAAAACAAATCAACTTGATTTTCTGGGTAAGAGAAATGAACTAAAAACAAGTAAATACATTTTCTGGGAAAGTGAGACCGACTCAAAACAAGTCATTTTAACGTTATTATAACTCTAGGTAAGATTACATTTTTTTTGCATTGTGGCAACTCTTATTACCTGATTTCTGTGTCTTCACGTCCTCCAGTTGACTTTGCATGACAGCCTCTCTCTTTTCTACTCTCTGTGCCACCCCCATGTCTCTCAGCGCTCTCAGCTCAGCCCAGAGGTCCGGCTCAGAGTCTGTCTGTCCATCTGTTTTTCTGTCTGCTGGTGTTTTGACCTCGAATTCTGTCTTGAAATCTACAGCTTTAGTGACCTCTACACCTTGACCTTTGGTGACCCCTACCCCAGACAGACAGAGGAGCAACAGCAGAGGAATGACAGAGACAGACTTCTGCATCTTCATATCACAATCACAGCTTGCTAATGGAACTGGAGGTCTGAATATTGCTTAACCTTAAATCCACACTGATTCAGAATTCACCCATCCCCCTAGTCATGTCAAGCCTCACTCCTCCTCCTCACTCCTCCTCCTTGGTTGCTTCCCACTTAATGAATTTCATCAGGATCTTTGGTTTTAAAAAAACCCTCCTGTTCACTTCTCAGTCACTGGGACGACACACATGATCAAAACCAGTTCAGACCAAGGAGTGGTCCAGAATAAGGGGAGGGGTCTGAGGAGGAGGAATAACGAAGTCCTGAATATGTATTTCTGGACACGTAGATGAGGACACTCATGGTGGTGTTTACCAACGAACTGATAGTGAACGGACGTCTCTATTTGTTTAACTGAGAGGGAGGAGTGAGTGGGGAGCAGAACCAGGGTCAAGTTAAGTAAACTGAGAGGGAGGAGTGAGTGGGGAGCAGGAACAGGGTCAAGTTAAGTAAACTGAGTCTGTGTCAAAAATGGCACTCTATTCCCTCCATAGTACACTACTTCTAGAAACAGTGACTTATGTAGGGAATAGGGCTCCATTGGGGATGCACCCAGACAGTCATGGTGATGGGAACTGGTTGGATCAGGGCCATGACAGGTTTACCAGCAGTTCTTGAGTTGAACTCAATTGAACCCAGTCCACTTTGTTTTTGTCCAGTAATGTTGGGAGACTTGCGGTCTCTCATAAGAAAAACTGTTTTTGTTTATATATATAAACTGTTCTTATCTTTTCTTTCTTATAGTTACCTAAAAGTCTAAAGTTTTTGAAAAACCGAGGTAAATTAAAAAATCTTTGTACATTTCTGTAACTCTCTTCTGTAACTCTCTTTTTTTTAGTTGGACGAGCCCAACTAAAAGAAAACTCATCTTCAATACGGAAAAACACGCAGTTAAAATGTGTGTCAAGGTCACACACTGGCTAACACATGACTGCTCACCCTTGAAAGAAAATCATAAACCAAGTTGTCCTTACCACGGACATGTCTGACTTCATGGGGACGAGCAAAATGCCTTTCATGCTCGCTTTGAGGCAAGCAACACTGAAGCATGCATGAGGTCACCAGCTGTTCCAGACGACTGTGTGATCCCGCTCTCCGTAGCCGATGTGAGCAAGACCTTTACACAGGTCAACATTCACAAAGCAGCGGGGCCAGAAGGATTAACAGGACGTGTACTCAAAGCATGCGCTGACCAACTGGCAAGTGTCTTCACTGACATTTTTAACCTCTCCCTGGCCGAGTGTGTAATACCTAGATGTTTCAAACACACCACCATAGTCCCTGTGCCCAAGAAAAAGGAAGGTAACCTGCCTAAGTGAATACCACCCCGTAGCACTCACGTCGGTAGCTATGAAGTGCTTTGAAAGGCTGGTCATGGCTCACATCAACACCATTATCCCAGAAACCCTAGACCCACTCCAATTTCCATACCGCCCCAACAGATCCACAGATGATGCAATCTCAATCACACTCCACACAGCCCCTTCCCTTGGACAAAATTAACCCCTATGTGAGAATGCTGTTCATTGACAACAGCTCAGTGCTCAACACCATAGTGCCCTCAAAGCTCATCACTAAGCTAAGGACCCTGGGACTAAACACCCCCTCTGCAACTGGATCCTGGACATCCTGACGGGCCACCCCCAGGTGGTAAGGGTAGGTAACAACACATCCGCCACGCAGATCCTCAACAATGGGGCCCATCAAGGGTGCGTGTTTAGTCCCCTCTTGTATTCCCTGTTGACACACAACTGCGTAGCCAAGTACAAGTCCAACACCATCATTAAGTTTGCTGACGACACAACAGTGGTAGGCCTGATCACCGACAACGATGAGACAGCCTATAGGGAGGAGGACTGAAGTTGAGCGGGTCGAGAGTTTCAAGTTCCTTGGTGTCCACATCACCAACAAACTATTATGGTCCAAACACACCAAGACATTTTTGAAGAGGGCACGACAAACCATTTCCCCCCTCAAGAGACTGAAAGGATTTGGCATGGGTCCCCAGATCCTCAAAAAGTTATACAGCTGCACCATCGAGAGCATCCTGACTGGTTGCATTACTGCCTGGTATGGCAACTGCTCGGCATCTGACCGTAAGGCGCTACAGAGGGTAGTGCTTATGGCCCAGTACTGGGGCCAAGCTTCCTCAAATCCAGGACCTATATAATAGGCGGTGTCAGAGGAAGGCCCAAAAAATTGTCAAAGCCTCCAGTCACCCATGTCATAGACTTTTCTCTCTGCTCCCGCACGGCAAGTGGTGCCAGAGTGCCAAGTCTATGACCAAAAGGCTCCTTCACAGCTTCTACCCTCAAGCCATAAGACTGCTGAACAACTAAACTAATCAAATGGCCACACGTACTATTTACATATACCCCCCACCCCCCCACTGCTGCTACCGGTACCCCCTGTATATATCCTCGTTATTGTTATGTACATTTCTTGTGTTACTTTAAATTTGATTTGTCTCAGGATGGTAAGTTGGTGGTTGAAGATATCCCTCTAGTGGTGTGGGGGCTGTGCCTTGGCAAAGTGGGTGGGGTTATATCCTTCCTATTTTGCCCTGTCTGGGGGTATCATCGGATGGGGCCACAGTGTCTCCTGACCCCTCCTGTCTCAGCCTCCAGTATTTATGCTGCATTAGTTTATGTGTCGGGGGGCTAGGGTCAGTTTGTTATATCTGGAGTACTTGTCCTGTCTTATCCGGTGTCCTATGTGAATTTCAGTATGCTCTCTCTAATTCTCTTTTTCTCTTTCTTTCTCTCTCTCGGAGGACCTGAGCCCTAGGACCATGCCTCAGGACGACCTGACATGATGACTCCTTGCTGTCCCCAGTCCACCTGTCCCCAGTCCACCTGGCCAACTGTTCTGCCTGCGGCTATGGAACCCTGACCTGTTCACCGGACGTGCTACCTGTCCCAGACCTGCTGTTTTCAACTCTCTAGAGACCGCAGGAGCGGTAGTGATACTCTTAATGATCGGCTATGAAAAGCCAACTGACATTTACTCCTGAGGTGCTGCACCCTCGACAACTACTGTGATTATTATTATTTGACAATGCTGGTCATTTATGAACATTTGAACATCTTGGCCATGTTCTGTTATAATCTCCACCCGGCACAGCCAGAAGAGGACTGGCCTCCCCTCATAGCCTGGTTCCTCTCTAGGTTTCTTCCTTGGTTTTGGACTTTCTAGGGAGTTTTTCCTAGCCACCGTGCTTCTACACCTGCATTGCTTACTGTTTGGGGTTTTAGGCTGGGTTTCTGTACAGCACTTTGAGATATCAGCTCATGTACGAAGGGCTATATAAATACATTTGATTTGATTGGACTTTACTCTAGTGATTTTCCAGAGTGGAATGGCCTCAGGGAAATGAGTGGCAGCGTACATGATGTTTAAGAGAAACTAGTTGCCATTCTTTGCTTTGGGCACTGTTTGGTTTGGTTTAACCATCCGCTGGCAAACGTGAAAGGATTGGCAGTAAGCCACAACATGCTGTTCAGAGGAGGCCAGAAGAAGTTACACAAGATACAGTCATACGTCTTGTTGACCCCAAGATGGCCTGTCGTACTACCAACGTGAGCCAACCTCAGTATCTTGTTGAACTGTAAGTGGAACCACATTTGAAGATACACTGGGCCAATCGTCTTGCCCAGAAGAAACAGAACAGAATTACTGCCGCGAAAATCAGAACACCATCTCTGTCAAAGTATCCCACACAATCTTCTTCTCTGGACGAGACCAAAAAGAGGGGAGAGGAAATCATCTTTAGACATCAACTGTAGAGGCCCTCTCTTCCATCAGTGGTCCTACAAACTCACTCACCTTTGGGTTTTTATATTTCAGATTCTTTAAGTGTTTTACAGCGAAAACACAATTTAGCATTATATTAGCTTACTACAATAGCCAACCACACAGCAGCATTGATTCATGCACGTTAGCGATAGCGAATAAACCAGCAAAAGATATTACATTTTTCACTAACCTTCTCAAAACTTCATCAGATGACAGTCCTATAACATCATATTACACAATACATATATTGTTTGTTCGAAAATGTGCATATTTAGCGGCACAAATCATGGTTATACAATGAGAATAGTAGCCAAGCTGCAAAGAAAATGTCAGGAGAAATCTTGGGAGAGGCACCTAATCTAATCAATAACTAATCATAAACTTGACTAAAAAATACAGGTTGGACAGCAAATGAAAGATACATTAGTTCTTAATGCAACCGCTGTGTTAGATTTTTAAAATTAACGTTACTACGACATACAGCGTGCGTTAAAGCGAGACCGCACCGAAATTAATGGCGGTATAGTAGTGTAACATTTTTCAACAGAACAACGAATTAACATCATAAATAGTTCTTACTTTTTGATGAGCTTCCATCAGAATCTTGGGCAAGTTGTCCTTTGTCCAGAATAATCGTTGCTCCGGCTGTAGAATGTAGTCTTCAGCTTAGGAATTAGCAGCGAACATTAGCTATGTGGCCCAGACGTGTCCAACTCTTCATTACGCAGCACAAAGAAAATTCCGAAAATCGCAATATACTGATATAAAATGATATAACTCGGTTTAAAATAACTACATTATGACGTTTTTAACACCTATATCGAATAAAATCAGAGCCGGATATATCTAAGGCCTATAACGAGAGCTTTCCAGAATGCCATCCTGAGGTCTGTCTCGCGTCATGGCGAACGTTGAAAAGAGTGCACCCCACGTTCCAAGACCCTTTATATGGCCTCAGATCTGCCTAGCAACCCAATTCCAATTCTCACTGCTTGCTGACATCTAGGGGAAGGCGTATGCAGTGCATGTCGACCAATAGAATACATGCAAATTAATAAACTGACCCTGGAACAGAGTGCACGATTTCAGATTTCTCACTTCCTGACAGGAAGTTTGCTCCAACTTGAGTTCTGTTTTACTCACAGATATAATTCAAACGGTTTTAGAAACTAGAGAGTGTTTTCTATCCAATAGTAATAATAATATGCATATTGTACGAGCAAGAATTGAGTATGAGGCAGTTTAATTTGGGAACAGATTTTTACAAAGTGAAAACAGCGCCCCCATATTGACAAGAAGTTATTAAGATGAATGCACTAAATCTGGATAAGAGCATCTGCTAAATGACAAAAATGTCAATGTCATGCCCTGTACGGGAATAGGACTCTTATCAAAAGTAGTGCACTATACAGGGAACAGGACTCTTATCAACAGTAGTGCACTATACAGGGAACAGGACTCTTATCAACAGTAGTGCACTATACAGGGAACAGGACTCTTATCAACAGTAGTGCACTATACAGGGAACAGGACTCTTATCAACAGTAGTGCACTATACAGGGAACAGGACTCTTATCAAAAGTAGTGCACTATACAGGGAACAGGACTCTTATCAACAGTAGTGCACTATACAGGGAATAGGACTCTTATCAAAAGTAATGCACTATACAGGGAACAGGACTCTTATCAAAAGTAGTGCACTATACAGGGAACAGGACTCTTATCAACAGTAGTGCACTATACAGGGAACAGGACTCTTATCAACAGTAGTGCACTATACAGGGAACAGGACTCTTATCAACAGTAGTGTTGATACAGGGAACAGGACTCTTATCAACAGTATTACACTATACAGGGAACAGGACTCTTATCAACAGTAGTGCACTATACAGGGAACAGGACTCTTATCAACAGTAGTGCACTATACAGGGAACAGGACTCTTATCAACAGTAGTGCACTATACAGGGAACAGGACTCTTATCAACAGTAGTGCACTATACAGGGAACAGGACTCTTATCAACAGTAGTGCACTATACAGGGAACAGGACTCTTATCAATAGTAGTGCACTATACAGGGAATAGGACTCTTATCAACAGTAGTGCACTATACAGGGAACAGGACTCTTATCAACAGTAGTGCACTATACAGGGAACAGGACTCTTATCAAAAGTAGTGCACTATACAGGGAACAGGACTCTTATCAACAGTAGTGCACTATACAGGGAACAGGACTCTTATCAAAAGTAGTGCACTATACAGGGAACAGGACTCTTATCAACAGTAGTGCACTATACAGGGAACAGGACTCTTATCAACAGTAGTGCACTATACAGGGAACAGGACTCTTATCAACAGTAGTGCACTATACAGGGAACAGGACTCTTATCAACAGTAGTGCACTATACAGGGAACAGGACTCTTATCAACAGTAGTGCACTATACAGGGAACAGGACTCTTATCAACTGTAGTGCACTATACAGGGAACAGGACTCTTATCAACTGTAGTGCACTATACAGGGAACATGACTCTTATCAACAGTAGTGCACTATACAGGGAACAGGACTCTTATCAACTGTAGTGCACTATACAGGGAACAGGACTCTTATCAACTGTAGTGCACTATACAGGGAACAGGACTCTTATCAACAGTAGTGCACTATACAGGGAATATGACTCTTATCAACAGTAGTGCACTATACAGGGAATAGGACTCTTATCAAAAGTAGTGCACTATACAGGGAACAGGACTCTTATCAACAGTAGTGCACTATACAGGGAACAGGACTCTTATCAACAGTAGTGCACTATACAGGGAACAGGACTCTTATCAACAGTAGTGCACTATACAGGGAACAGGACTCTTATCAAAAGTAGTGCACTATACAGGGAATAGGACTCTTATCAAAAGTAGTGCACTATACAGGGAACAGGACTCTTATCAACAGTAGTGCACTATACAGGGAATTGGACTCTTATCAAAAGTAGTGCACTATACAGGGAACAGGACTCTTATCAACAGTAGTGCACTATACAGGGAATAGGACTCTTATCAACAGTAGTGCACTATACAGGGAATAGGACTCTTATCAAAAGTAGTGCACTATACAGGGAATAGGACTCTTATCAACAGTAGTGCACTATACAGGGAATAGGACTCTTATCAAAAGTAGTGCACTATACAGGGAATAGGACTCTTATCAACAGTAGTGCACTATACAGGGAACAGGACTCTTATCAACAGTAGTGCACTATACAGGGAACAGGACTCTTATCAAAAGTAGTGCACTATACAGGGAATAGGACTCTTATCAACAGTAGTGCACTATACAGGGAACAGGACTCTTATCAAAAGTAGTGCACTATACAGGGAATAGGACTCTTATCAAAAGTAGTGCACTATACAGGGAACAGGACTCTTATCAACAGTAGTGCACTATACAGGGAACTGGACTCTTATCAAAAGTAGTGCACTATACAGGGAACAGGACTCTTATCAACAGTAGTGCACTATACAGGGAATAGGACTCTTATCAACAGTAGTGCACTATACAGGGAATAGGACTCTTATCAAAAGTAGTGCACTATACAGGGAATAGGACTCTTATCAACAGTAGTGCACTATACAGGGAATAGGACTCTTATCAAAAGTAGTGCACTATACAGGGAATAGGACTCTTATCAACAGTAGTGCACTATACAGGGAACAGGACTCTTATCAACAGTAGTGCACTATACAGGGAATAGGACTCTTATCAAAAGTAGTGCACTATACAGGGAATAGGACTCTTATCAACAGTAGTGCACTATACAGGGAATAGGACTCTTATCAACAGTAGTGCACTATACAGGGAATAGGACTCTTATCAACAGTAGTGCACTATACAGGGAATAGGACTCTTATCAAAAGTAGTACACTATACAGGGAATAGGACTCTTATCAACAGTAGTGCACTATACAGGGAATAGGACTCTTATCAAAAGTAGTGCACTATACAGGGAATAGGACTCTTATCAAAAGTAGTGCACTATACAGGGAATAGGACTCTTATCAACAGTAGTGCACTATACAGGGAATAGGACTCTTATCAACAGTAGTGCACTATACAGGGAATAGGACTCTTATCAACAGTAGTCCACTATACAGGGAATAGGACTCTTATCAAAAGTAGTGCACTATACAGGGAATAGGACTCTTATCAACAGTAGTGCACTATACAGGGAACAGGACTCTTATCAACAGTAGAGCACTATACAGGGAACAGGACTCTTATCAAAAGTAGTGCACTATACAGGGAACAGGACTCTTATCAACAGTAGTGCACTATACAGGGAACAGGACTCTTATCAACAGTAGTGCACTATACAGGGAACAGGACTCTTATCAAAAGTAGTGCACTATACAGGGAACAGGACTCTTATCAAAGTAGTGCACTATACAAGGAATAGGACTCTTATCAAAAGTAGTGCACTATACAGGGAACAGGACTCTTATCAACAGTAGTGCACTATACAGGGAACAGGACTCTTATCAACAGTAGTGCACTATACAGGGAACAGGACTCTTATCAACAGTAGTGCACTATACAGGGAACAGGACTCTTATCAAAAGTAGTGCACTATACAGGGAATAGGACTCTTATCAAAAGTAGTGCACTATACAGGGAACAGGACTCTTATCAACAGTAGTGCACTATACAGGGAATTGGACTCTTATCAACAGTAGTGCACTATACAGGGAACAGGACTCTTATCAACAGTAGTGCACTATACAGGGAATAGGACTCTTATCAAAAGTAGTGCACTATACAGGGAATAGGACTCTTATCAATAGTAGTGCACTATACAGGGAATAGGACTCTTATCAAAAGTAGTGCACTATACAGGGAATAGGACTCTTATCAACAGTAGTGCACTATACAGGGAACAGGACTCTTATCAACAGTAGTGCACTATACAGGGAATAGGACTCTTATCAAAAGTAGTGCACTATACAGGGAATAGGACTCTTATCAAAAGTAGTGCACTATACAGGGAATAGGACTCTTATCAACAGTAGTGCACTATACAGGGAATAGGACTCTTATCAACAGTAGTGCACTATACAGGGAATAGGACTCTTATCAACAGTAGTCCACTATACAGGGAATAGGACTCCTATCAACAGTAGTGCACTATACAGGGAATAAGACTCTTATCAAAAGTAGTGCACTATACAGGGAATAAGACTCCTATCAACAGTAGTGCACTATACAGGGAATAGGACTCTTATCAACAGTAGTGCACTATACAGGGAATAGGACTCTTATCAACAGTAGTGCACTATACAGGGAATAGGACTCTTATCAACAGTAGTCCACTATACAGGGAATAGGACTCCTATCAACAGTAGTGCACTATACAGGGAATAGGACTCTTATCAAAAGTAGTGCACTATACAGGGAATAAGACTCCTATCAACAGTACTGCACTATACAGGGAATAGGACTCTTACACTCTCCAATGTAAATTTAAGTATGATCTCTCTAATTCTCTCTCTCTTTCTCTCTTTTCACTTTTTCTTTCTCTCTTTCTCGCTCTTTCTCTTTCTTTCTTTCTTTCTTTCTTTCTTTCTTTCTTTCTTTCTTTCTTTCTTTCTTTCTTTCTTTCTTTCTTTCTTTCTCTCGGAGGACCTGAGCCCTAGGACCATGCCTCAGGACTACCTGGCCGTGCTGCTGCTCCAGTTTCAACTGTTCTGCCTGCGGCTATGGAACCCTGACCTGTTCACCGGACGTGCTGTTTTTTCAACTCTCTACAGACAGCAGGAGCGGTAGAGATACTCTGAATGATTGGCCATGAAAAGCCAACTGATATTTACTCCTGAGGTGCTGACCTGTTGCACCCTTGACAACCACTGTGATGTGATTATTGTTATTTGACCCTGCTGGTAATCTATGAACATTTGAACATCTTGGCCATGTTCTGTTATACTCTCAACCTGGAAATAAAAGAGAGCCGCACACTCTAGGAGCTCAGATGCAAAAATATTTAATTTACCAACGTTTCGACAGGCAAGCCGTCTTCATCAGGGTACAATCACAGACACTGCGGGATGACTCGTTTATATATAGTGTCAAGACACACAGGTGTCTGTAATCATGGCCAAGAGTGGCCTAATATCATTGGTTAATTTCTCATATTAAAATGGCATAGAAAGAGCAACATACAATAAATACAAATGAATAGCATACGATCATAGACTCACTAAAGACCACACAAGCCTACAAACAACCACAATGGCAAAGTCACAACAAACACAACAATCACAAGAATGGCTTCAGATCAAAGTCCACGTTAAGACCGAAGGGAGCAAGGGTCTTTAAATTAAATATCCAAGCAGCCTCTCGTCTTAACAATAAATGATCAAGGTCACCCCCTTTCCTGGGGAGGGTGACATGTTCGATGCCAATATAACGCAAAGATGAAATCGAGTGGCCTGCCTCCAAAAAGTGGGCCGCAACTGGGTAGGTCAAGTTTTTGCACCTAATGGTGCTACGATGCTCTGAGATACGTACTTTTAATTCACGCTTTGTTTTACCCACATAATTTTTACCACAAGGACAAGTTATAAAAGATAAATAACTGCCTTAGTGGAGCACGTAATAACACCTTTGATTGGGATCGATTTCCCTGTTTGTGGATGTTTGAAGGATCTACATTTATAAGTGCCATTGCATTGGGCACAGCCATTACACTTGTAGTTTCCATCCAGTAGGGGCGCAAATAGACGTTGTTCAGGAATATCTTGGGGGGTTAAATCAGAGTGTACCAATTGGTCTCTGAGATTTCTGCACCGCGAAAATACGACCAAGGGAAGGTCCGAAAACACATTACCGAGACTATCATCGGATTTTAGAATATGCCAATGTTTGTGAACGATTCCCTTAATTTGTTCAGAGCGCTTTGAATAGCGGGTAGTTAGAATGCAAGAATGCGTCTTTTTGTGAGACTGCCCTTGAAAAAGGTCATGTCTCGTTTTGTTTTGAATTTTTTCAATGGCATTATTAATCTGATCATTTTTGTACCCCCTCTCCTTGAACTTTCTTTGCGTCTCAGCCATATTTCTGTCGAAATCTGATTGTTTTTTGCAAATTCTTTTGATTCGACAGAATTGGCTGTAGGGCAAACTATTTTTCAAGGGAAGTGGGTGACAACTGTCAGCCCTCAACAAACTGTTACGATCAGTAGGTTTCCTGTAAAGATCAGTGTATAGAACATTATCTTCACACAACATCAGAAGATCAAGAAAACTGATTTGACATGTATCGGATTGCATAGTAAATCTCAAATGTTCAGAACAGGAGTTAAGAAAAGCATGGAATGCCTGGAGCTGTTTTGCATCACCCCTCCATAGAACAAAAATATCATCAATATACCGTTTCCAAATAATGTTAGGCAAGAAAACATTTTTGAGAGGATTGAAAATAGACTGTTTCTCCATGTAACCCACATACAAATTAGCATAGTTAGGAGCCATGGGGGATCCCATAGCAGTACCCTTCGTCTGAATAAAGGAATCATTTAGAAACATGAAATAGTTGTGTGTAAGTACTATTTCAGCCAATGTTATAATGCATTCACTGGAAGGTAGTTTATTGGGGTCACGTTGCAGAAGAAAATGTTCCATAGCTTCAATACCGCCCTCGTGAGGAATATTAGTGTATAACGACTCAACATCAAAAGTAACTAACAATGTGTTCTCAGGGAGAGGATCAAGAGATTCTATGATAGAGATCATACTGCTGGTGTCCTTTACAAAGGAGGGGAGCTGTTCTGCGAGTGGTCTAATAAAAAAGTCAACAAAAGTAGAAAGAGGGGCCGTTACTGCATCAATGCCCGCTACAATAGGGCGCCCTGGAGGTTTTGTAACATTCTTGTGTAATTTCGGCAAAGTATAGAAAGTGGAAATTTTAGGGTGTTGAATAGCCAAAAAGTCATGTTCTTTTTTGGTTATCTGACCACAACCTAAATACCCATCTAGGACAGTTAAGATAGTATTCTGAAATTCAGAAGTGGGGTCACTTCTGAGTTTCTTGTAAAAGGTGTTGTCAAGCAGCTGTCTATGACACTCATAGCCTGGTTCTGGCCACCCCTCATAGCCTGGTTCCTCTCTAGGTTTCTTTCTAGGTTCTGGCCTTTCTAGGGAGTTTTTCCTAGCCGCCGTGCCTCTACGCCTGCATTGCTTGCTGTTTGGGGTTTTAGGCTGAGTTTCTGTACAGCACTTTGTGACATCAACTGACGTAAGAAGGGTTTATAAATACATTTGATTGATTGATTGATTATCAAAAGTAGTGCACTCTATGCAAGGAATAGGGTGGCTCTGGGGTGAAGTCTGCTGCCCCCTAGAGGTGGGATGTGGGAAACGGAAATGGATTGTCTTACTGTGGCTCTGGGGTGAAGTCTGCTGCCCCTACAGGAGAGATGTGGGAAACGGAATGGAATGTCTTACTGTGGCTCTGGGGTGAAGTCTGCTGCCTCCTAGAGGTGAGATGTGGGTAGGGGAAATGGAATGCCTTACTGTGGCTCTGGGGTGGAGTCTGCTGCCCCCTAGAGGTGAGAAGTGGGTAGGGGAAATGGAAAGTCTTACTGTGGCTCTGGGGTGAAGTCTGCTGCCCCTAGAGGTGAGAAGTGGGTAGGAGAAATGGAAAGTCTTACTGTGGCTCTGGGGTGAAGTCTGCTGCCCCTAGAGGTGAGATGTGGGTAGGAGAAATGGAAAGTCTTACTGTGGCTCTGGGGTGGAGTCTGCTGCCCCCTAGAGGTGAGATGTGGGTAGGGGAAATGGAAAGTCTTACTGTGGCTCTGGGGTGAAGTCTGCTGCCCCTAGAGGTGAGAAGTGGGTAGGAGAAATGGAAAGTCTTACTGTGGCTCTGGGGTGAAGTCTGCTGCCCCCTAGAGGTGAGATGTGGGTAGGGGAATTGGAAAGTCTTACTGTGGCTCTGGGGTGAAGTCTGCTGCCCCCTAGAGGTGGGATGTGTGTAGGGGAAATGGAATGTCTTACTGCGGCTCTGGGGTGAAGTCTGCTTCCCCCTAGAGGTGAGATGTGTGTAGGGGAAATGGAATGTCTTACTGTGGCTCTGGGGTGAAGTCTGCTGCCCCCTAGAGGTGGGATGTGTGTAGGGGAAATGGAATGTCTTACTGCGGCTCTGGGGTGGATTCCAAATTAACCAGATCCAGTCATTCAGTAGGCTTCACAATATTGTCCCATTCCCACATATTAGAATGTAAATCACATAGTGCACAACATGTTACTACATTTGCAATAGGAGGCCATTTCAGACATAATGACAACACTGATAACTAAACCAGACAAACAAGCTGTAAAACTGCTGAGCTCATATAATGATTAATGCTTAATTAAATGTGTGTGTAGCTGTAAAGTAAGTAAGTAAGAATGTGATTGAAGTAATAGCTATGTCGTTTTTGGGGGTATCTGTATTTTACCCTCCTATTTATATTTTTGACCACTTTAACTCCAATTAATTCAGATAAACGTTTTACTCCCGTACATTTTATCTGAAACCCAAAAGTACTTGCTACATTTTGAATGCTTTTCAGGACAGAAAAATGGTCCAACTCAGGCACTTACTGATAGAACGTGCGGTCATCACCACTGCCTCTGATCTGGTGGACTCACTAAACTAAAGAACTGAAATAGGACAGCACTCCGGTAAATAAACTTAAATTGAAATGTTCATTGCCGCACAAACGCTTCAGACATGAGCTCTTCTTCAGCGTGCAAGGCAATGGCAATCAATGTCACTTCAACAATACCACACAGGTGGGCATAATTATAAATTCACATTCAGTATTGGCCCTATCAAGTGATCCCAGCAGAGTGCGCTGTGGGGGAAACATGACAGTCATATTAAGACTGTGAGACAATACAAATTCATTATGATGTCATTACATGTCGTTATGATGTCATTATCTTTCATTATGATGTCATTAACCAAATGTTTGACCTATTTAGAACCTAGTACAAACAAAACAAGAAAAATAACATTCCTCATTGAGGCCTCCTGGGGCAAGATTGACCAAGCGGTCTGTCCAATATGTATCTCTTTGTAGAAGTCATTCATCCCTGTCTCCTCCCCTTTGTGGCGCCTTCACCAATCCAATGAACATATTAGGTACTTAGTTCATGATTATGTCTGTTGAAATATCCGGCAACAGGGGATGTTTCATCATGGTTGTGAATGGAGCTCTTATGTTCACATTTGCTCGTCTTAAGGTCACGTTTCAGTCTTAATAACCACATAATACAAGTTACAGGAACACTTAAGGAGATATACGACATATTTCGTGTTCAGTGGCAATTTTAGCATGTAAATATTGTTAGGGGAAAAAATATATATAGTGGGACGCAGCAAAGTCACTACACAACACAACACTAAACAATACATTCATTGCACTATAACGTTGACAAACGGTGCACACAAACGATTAGGGCCCACATAAAGCTGTCCCAACAGCAGAGTCCCAACATCTCACCACTGCTACACTTGGCTGTCAGTGGAGCCTTGTCTGGCAGCGAAATAGTTCATTCAGCCTCATTTACTGCCTTGATATGTGTAACGATAGTCATTTTCTTCCTCCTCCTCCTCCTCCTCCTCGGAGGAGAGGCGAGAAGGATCGGACCAATACGCAGAGTGGTTAGTTTCCATAGTGATTTAATATATAACAAAACAATATGCGATACAAAATAACAAAATAACTACCGTGACAGTCCCGTGTGGCGAAACACTGACACAAGAACAAACACCCACAAAACACACGTAAAACCCTGGCTGCCTAAGTATGATTCTCAATCAGGGACAACGATTGACAGCTGCCTCTGATTGAGAATCATACCAGGCCGAACACACAAAATCCCAACATAAAAATCACACATCGACAACCCACCCAACTCACGCCCTGACCATACTAAATAAATACAAAAACAAGGGAAAACAGGTCAGGAACGTGACAGAACCCCCCCCCCCCCCCTTAAGGTGCGAACTCCGGGCGCACCTCCTAAACTCTAGGGGAGGGTCTGGGTGGCCGTCTGTCCGCGGTGGCGGCTCTGGCGCGGGACGTGGACCCCACTTAAACAATGTTTTTTCCCGCCTCCTTAATCCGACACATTGGTGCGGCTGGCTTCCGGGTTGGAGGCGCGCTGTGTTAAAGAAGCAGTGCGGCTTGGTTGGGTTGTGCTTCGGAGGACGCATGGCTTTCGACCTTCGTCTCTCCCGAGCCCGTACGGGAGTTGTAGCGATGAGACAAGATAGTAATTACTAGCGATTGGATACCACGACAATTGGGGAGAAAAAAAAAAAAAGAAAAAAAAAAAAGAATGTCAACTTGATTCATGATGATAACTGCTAGCTAAGATTTTGAAAGTTGGATGTTGACATGATCAGTCCAATCAAAGCTACTGTACATATAACGGGATTTGACGTCATTTTATCTGTGGCCAATGACCTTGAGCCTTCTTGGAAGGACCCAAAGGGCATACATGTTTGATGTCTACCCTTACTAAGGACTTAGACTTAGTGGTGACATAGTGTCCCCATGAGTGACAGAACACTGAGCCAATCACGGCGCATTGCTCCTATTTTCCACTGGCTTGCCCCACCACAGAAAGCAGGCTGAAACACCTGCATTTTGTATCTGCCTTACTCTAGAAAACAAAAAAGAGGCCATGTTTGTATGCGGCTTTATTAACTCAATGATATATATATATATATATTACATTGTTTGCAAACAGATATGTGACATGTGTTAATGCCAAAATAACACGCAAAACAGGCTCCGCCCCCCAAAAATATATATAGAGTACCAGTCAAAAGTTTGGACACACCTACTCATTCAAGGGTTTCTCTTTATTTTTACTTTTTTCTACATTGTAGAATAATAGTAAAGACATCAAAACTATAAAATAACACATATGGAATCTTTTTGTAACGAATCATTTTAGATTATTCAAAGTAGCCTCCCTTTGCTTTGATGACAGCTTTGCACACGCTTGACATTCTCTCAACCAGCTTCACCTGGAATGCTTTTCCAACGGTCTTGAATGAGTTCCCACATATGCTGATAACTTGTTGGCTGCTTTTCCTTCACTCTGCGGTCCGACGAATCCCAAACCATCTCAATTGGGTTGAGGTCGGGAGATTGTGGAGGCCAGGTCATCTGACGCAGCACTCCATCACTCTCCTTCTTGGTCAAATAGCCCTTACACAACCTGGAGGTGTTTTGGGTCATTGTCCTGTTGAAAAACAGATGATAGTCCCACTAAGTGCAAACCAGATGGGATGGCGTATTGCTGCAAAATGCTGTGGTAGCCATGCTGGTTAAGTGTGCCTTGAATTCTAAATAAATCACTGAGTGTCAATAGCAAGGGACCCCCACACCATCAGACCTCCTCCTCCATGCTTCACGGTGGTAACAACACATGCAGAGATCATCTGTTCACCTACTCTGCTTCTCACAATGATACGGCGGTTGGAACCAATATTTTCAATTTGGACTAGTCAGGCCAAAGGACAGATTTCCAACTGTCTAATGTCCATTGCTTGTGTTGTTTGGCCCAAACAAGTGTCTTCTTTTTATTGGTGTCCTTTAGTAGTGGTTTCTTTGCAGCAACCAAGAAGGCCTGATTCATGCACCTCTGAACAGTTGATGTTGAGATGTGTTTGTTACTCAAATTCTGTGAAGCATTTATTTGGGCTGCAATTTCTGATGCTGGTAACACTAATGAACTTATGTTCTTGCCTTATGGACTTGGTCTTTTACCCCTTAAAATAAATACATCTCCTGTATACGACCCCTACCTTGTCACAGCACAATTGATTGGCTCAAACGCATTAACTTCTTATGGCTGCAGGGGCAGTATTGAGTAGCTTGGATGAAAGGTGCCCAGAGGTGCCCAGAGTAAACGGCCTGCTCCTCAGTCCCAGTTGCTAATATATGCATATTATTATTAGTATTGGATAGAAAACACTCGACGTTTCTAAAACTGTTTGAATGATGTCTGTGAGTATAACAGAACTCTGAGGTTGGTCGATTTTCAACCCATGCCCTATTGAAGTGGGATATGAATTATGTTGCACTTCCTAGGGCTTCCACTAGATGTCAACCGTTTTTAGAAACTTGAATGAGGCTTCTACTGTGTTGTGGGGCTGAATAAGAGCTGAATGAGTCAGGTTACTGGCAGAGAGCCATTTCCTGGTCACGCGCATTCCACAGGAAATCGACCTGCGTTCCATTGTTTCTCTAGACATAAAGGAATTCTCCAGTTGGAACGTTATTGAAGATTTATGATAACAACCTCCTAAAGATTGACTCTATACTTAGTTTGAAATGTTTCTTCAACCTGTAATATAACTTTTTGAAGTTTTTGTCCGAAGTTATGCGGGACCTGCACAAGCGTTTGGATATGTGTTCCTAACGCCCTAACAAAAATAGCTATTTGGACATAAATGATGGACATTCCCGAACAAAACAAACATTTCTTGTGGAAGTGGGAGTCCTGGGAGTGCATTCCGACGAAGATCAGCAAAGGTAAGTGAAGATTTATAATGCTTTTTATGAGTTTTGTTGACTGCACAATTTGGCGGGTAACTGTATGGCTTGCTTTTGTGGCTGAACGCTGTTCTCAGATTATTGAATATTGTGCTTTTGCCATAAAGGTTTTTGAAATCTGACACAGCGGTTACATTAAGAACAAGTGTATCTTTAATTCTATGTAAAACATGTATCTTTCATCAAAGTTTATGATGAGTATTTATGTTATTTGACGTGGCTCTCTGCAATTTCTCCGGATATTTTGGAGGCATTTCTGAACATGGCGCCAATGTAAACTGAGGTTTTTGGATATAAATATTAACTTTATCGAACAAAACACATATGTATTGTGTAACATGAAGTCCTATGAGTGTCATCTGATGAAGATCATCAAAGGTTAGTGATTCATTTTATCTCTATTTCTGCTTTTTGTGACTCCTGTCTTTGGCTGAAAAAATGACTGTATTTGTCTGTGATTTTGCGGTGACCTAACATAATCGTTTGTGGTGCTTTCGCTGTAAAGCCTATTTGAAATCGGACACTTTGGTGGGATTAACAACAAGATTACCTTTAAAATTGTATAAGATACATGTATGTTTGAGGAATTTTAATTATGAGATTTCTGTTGTTTGAATTTGGCACCCTGCACTTTCACTGGCTGTTGTCATATCATCCCGTTAACGGGATTGCAGCCATAAGAAGTTTTAAGTAGGAAATAAATTCCACAAATGCACTTTTAACGAGGCACACCTGTTAATTGAAATGCATTCCAGGTGACTACCTCATGAAGCTGGTTGAGAGAATGGCAAGAGTGTGCACAGCTGTCATCAAGGCAAAGGGTGCCTACATTGAAGATTCTCAAATCTAAATTATATTGTGATGTGTTTAACAATTTTTTGGTTACTACATTATTATTTCATAGTTTTGATGTCCTCACTATTATTCTACAAGCAGTGGAGGTTCTAGCTTGTATGGCTCCCTGGGCGAACCCCCCCTTCATCCCCCCCCCCCCCACCCCCCCCCCCACCCCTCTACTTGTTATTTTTATTCAGACATTTGGAACAACACAATAAATAATCATAACATTTAACACTTAATAAATATAAAAATATATACAAAAATAAGACTCATAAATATCAAAAAAGAAGTAACAAAGACAAATACAAACAAATTGTAGTAAATAAATACAAATAAAAAAGAGAATGGAATTATTAACCTATTACCCTATTGCTAACAAAAAACACAAATAAAACTAAATTGCACAAATCCTGTATCACACAAATACACAAAAAGAACAACACACTTATAAAGAAAGAACCTGATTATTACACTATTGCACTTCAAACAAGAAACACACAAACTAAATTGCACAACTAATTGCATTACTAATTGCATTAGTACTGTACAAAGTTAGAGGTGTGCTTTTTGATAGATACAGTAATATAGTGGATAATATAGCCCACATCAATATAATGTAACAATATATGGTAATATAGTGGGTACTATAGCCCACATCAATATAATGTAACAATATATGGTAATATAGTGGGTAATATAGCCCACATCAATATAATGTAACAATATATGGTAATATAGTGGGTAATATAGCCCACATCAATATAATGTAACAATATATGGTAATATAGTGGGTAATATAGCCCACATCAATATAATGTAACAATATATGGTAATATAGTGGGTACTATAGCCCACATCAATATAATGTAACAATATATGGTAATATAGTGGGTAATATAGCCCACATCAATATAATGTAACAATATATGGTAATATAGTGGGT